>NC_052318.1:4205625-4428125 GCF_016432855.1 Salvelinus namaycush | reverse complement strand
TACTACTACTACTACTACCACTACTACACTACCACTACTACCACTACTACTACTACCACTACCACTACTACTACTACTACCACTACTACCACTACTACTACTACTACCACTACTACTACTACTACCACTACTACTACCACTACTACTACTACTACTACTACTACTACCACTACTACTACTACTACCACTACTACTACTACTACCACTAATACTACTACTACTACTACCACTACTACTACTACTACTACCACTACTACCACTACTACTACTACTACTACTACCACTACTACTACTACTACTACTACTACCACTACCACTACCACTACCACTACTACTACTACTACTACTACTACTACTACTACTACTACTACTACTACCACTACCACTACCACTACTACTACAACAACAACAGTGTCAGGGAGAGCACAGTGAGTCAGTCCAATACTGTGCAGTTAAGTTTGATTACAAATGCACGGCGAGATAGCAAACCGCTGCTTCATTCCCATTGGTTTAAATAACACTGACAGTAAATACACTTATATACTACTACAGTAGGGCTTCCAGAACTGCTGTTATTTTAATTGAGGACAAAATGTACTTACTATGACTGTAATATGCGTTTGTCTCGCCTAGCTATCTTAAGCTGTAAGTCGCTCTGGGTAAGAGCGTCTCCGACTAAAATGTAAACAAAATGTATTTCGGTGAATGTATTGACTGTTTGCCACTCTGGATAAAAGTGTCAACTTGCTAAATAACATAGTTTACATTTTAAAGGATAAAACGTAACGCCCTCTGTTTCCAGTGGTCTAGTGTACAGCTGCCAGTGCAGCTGAAACCATGCGAATCCCTCTCTGCAGCATCCTCACATCCTTATTCAT
The DNA here is from genome assembly GCF_016432855.1 of Salvelinus namaycush. Taxonomy (NCBI): domain Eukaryota; kingdom Metazoa; phylum Chordata; class Actinopteri; order Salmoniformes; family Salmonidae; genus Salvelinus; species Salvelinus namaycush. Next base: position 4,427,247 of record NC_052318.1, on the reverse strand, counting down.
GTCCCTTTTATCCTCCATTCACGACTACAGACACGTTGAGGACAGACAGCAGCAGTGGGAAGTCATTAGGAGTCCTTCAACCCTTCTACAGCTCCTCCAACCCTTCTACTGCTACTGTTTATAGTGATACAGCTTCTCCAACCCTTCTACTGCTACTGTTTATAGTGATACAGCTTCTCCAACCCTTCTACTGCTACTGTTTATAGTGATACAGCTTCTCCAACCCTTCTACTGCTACTGTTTATAGTGATACAGCTTCTCCAACCCTTCTACTGCTACTGTTTATAGTGGTACAGCTCCTCCAACCCTTCTACTGCTACTGTTTATAGTGGTACAGCTCCTCCAACCCTTCTACTGCTACTGTTTATAGTGATACAGCTTCTCCAACCCTTCTACTGCTACTGTTTATAGTGGTACAGCTTCTCCAACCCTTCTACTGCTACTGTTTATAGTGATACAGCTTCTCCAACCCTTCTACTTGTCACGTTCCTGACCGGTTTTCTGTTATTTTGTATGTGTTTGACGGTCAGGGCGTGAGTTTGGGTGGGTAGTCTATGTTATGTGTTTCTATGTTTGTTAAAGGGTGACCTGATATGGTTCTCAATTAGAGGCAGGTGGTTTTCATTTCCTCTGATTGAGAGCCATATTAAGGTAGGTGTTTTCACATTGTTTGTTGTGGGTGGTTGTCTCCTGTGTCTGTGTATGTTGCGCCACACGGGACTGTTTCGGTTTGTTTGTTTGTTTGTTCGTTCGTTTTGTGTAGTCTGTTTTTCCTGTTCGTGCGTTCTTCGTTACATGTAAGTTCTTACGTTCAGGTCAGTCTACATTCGTTTTGTTATTTTGTTTAGTATCAAGTATAGTTCGTTTTTTGTCTTGTTTAAATAAATCATGTCAAACTACCACGCTGCATATTGGTCATCTGATCCGTCTCTCCTCTCCTCGTCCGAGGAGGAGGAAGAGCTAGAGAATCGTTACACTACTGCTACTGTTTATAGTGATACAGCTTCTCCAACCCTTCTACTGCTACTGTTTATAGTGATACAGCTCCTCCAACCCTTCTACTGATACTGTTTATAGTGATACAGCTTCTCCAACCCTTCTACTGCTACTGTTTATAGTGATACAGCTTCTCCAACCCTTCTACTGCTACTGTTTATAGTGATACAGCTTCTCCAACCCTTCTACTGCTACTGTTTATAGTGATACAGCTTCTCCAACCCTTCTACTGCTACTGTTTATAGTGGTACAGCTCCTCCAACCCTTCTACTGCTACTGTTTATAGTGATACAGCTTCTCCAACCCTTCTACTGCTACTGTTTATAGTGATACAGCTCCTCCAACCATTCTACTGCTACTGTTTATAGTGATACAGCTTCTCCAACCCTTCTACTTCTACTGTTTATAGTGATACAGCTTCTCCAACCCTTATACTGCTACTGTTTATAGTGATACAGCTCCTCCAACCCTTCTACTGCTACTGTTTTCCAGGCGTTGGACGAGAGAGAACACTCAACCCTGCAACACCATGGTTGAGGGTTCGATTCCCATGGGGATCATGACAAAAAAAAATTTGGTCTGAAAATGTATGACCTCAATACTGTAAGTCTCTCCAATGTCAATTCAAATGTTGAGGGGCGTTTTATTTCCTGTTTCTGAGAGCGTCAGAGAGTCAGTGTCTGTCTGCTAATAATTAGCTTCTTCATTTCACACTTAAGTGATTTGGGTTCTGAAAGACACTCATGAGGGGGGACTGACAACCGAGACCTTTACGACACCTACCATGAGAACCTACTAAATCGACCCAAACAAAATGAAAACCCACACCAAACTTAAAGACAGGAAGTAAATGAAAACCCACACCAAACTTAAAGACAGGAAGTAAATGAAAACCCACACCAAACTTAAAGACAGGAAGTAAATGAAAACCCACACCAAACTTAAAGATAGGAAGTAAATTAAAACCCACACCAAACTTAAAGATAGGAAGTAAATCAGAAAGTGGAGGAAAACTAAAAACAGGGGAGTGTGCTCACAACAGGGGAGTGTGCTCACAACAGGGGAGTGTGCTCACAACAGGGGAGTGTGCTCACAACAGGGGAGTGTGCTCACAACAGGGGAGTGTGCTCACAACAGGGGAGTGTGCTCACAACAAACAGAAAAATAACTTCCATCTCACTACATGATCAACTTCTCCAGAGCGACATCCAGTTGTGATGTCATGCATTCTTTTGTTGTGATGTCATACATTTTTTGTTGTTGTGATGTCATACATTTTTGTTGTTGTGATGTCATACATTTCCCCCCCTCATCCATCTCTCCTTGTTTTTCTCCAGGACCAAACCTCAATCTCTCTCATCTCTCTCCTTTTCTCTCTCTCTCTTTCTCTCACCCCCCCTTATCTCTCGCTCTGTCCCCCTCCTCTCTCCCCCCTATCTCTCCACCCCCTCTCTCTCGTTCTGTCCCCTTCTCTCTCTCAGCACCTCTGCCTCCATCTCTCTCTCTCCAGATGAGACCAGTCTGTCTCTGATTTGAACCATGCAATCTGTCCGTGCATTTACAGTACAGGCCATCTCACCGTCAGCATGAGCACTAGGACGGGGAACGGAGAACCCTTTCCCACTGATGTGATCGCTTTGCATCGACACCATTAAGGTGAATCACAAACATGCACACGCAGTTATGCGCGCAACACACGCACACACACACACACGCGCACACACACACACGCTCACACACACACAGGGGACAACTAAGACAGTGTGCAGGTAGAGAAAGGCCTTAAGTTGGGCCATTATCATTTCAAGCTACTAAAACGTTCCACTTCACAAAGAGCTGAAAATGGTTGATGGATCATAATTGTCTCCTTTTATAAGTAGAAAGAGGGCTAACACACACACACACACACACACACACACACACACACACACACACACACACACACACACACACACACACACACACACACACACACACACACACACACACACACACACACACACACACAGGTCACTTACATAGTGATTGTCATCATTGTCATTGTAGACCAGTTTGACTACCCCGTAGGAGCCCTGCAAAGCCACAGGAGAGGAGAGAGACATGTCAATAATGCAGCATATTTAGTCCTCTCTATGTTATTATAGTGTTTCTCTCTATGTTATTATAGTGTTTCTCTCTATGTTATTATAGTGTTTCTCTCTATGTTATTATAGTGTTTCTCTCTATGTTATTATAGTGTTTCTCTCTATGTTATTATAGTGTTTCTCTCTATGTTATTATAGTGTTTCTCTCTATGTTATTATAGTGTTTCTCTCTATGTTATTATAGTGTTTCTCTCTATGTTATTATAGTGTATCTCTGTTGGGCTTATCTAGTCTTAGTAGGTGTGGAATGAATCATCTGTGGAACGGAACACCTCTTATAAATTCCCCCCAGTCCCAGCTAGTTCTGGTGCTCTGAAGCATTCAGTAGTCAGAGGAAACAGGACGAGATGCTTCATGGACACGCTCTACCGTATGATTCAAGTTCACATCAAAGCAACGTGACTCGTCCAGAGGCTTTCATAAAGATAGGAGACAGACAGTACAAATAGCCTGAGGGATCATTCTTAAGAGAAACCACTTGTTGGATTAGGAGGCGGCTAATCTCTCGTGGGCAGACAGACGCACAAAACATATAATTTGGACAAATCACGATTTCACATATTTTCACATTTCAGCAGGGGAGGGAACATTCGACCCATAGACTTGCCTGTAACTTGCAAAGAGTGTGGGGTGGAGCTTCCACCTTGCTTCAGCTCCTCTCTTTCTAGTATATTTTCTAACACATCTTCCCTCCAAGACTAAGAGGTAAGCAGCTAGAGAATACTATGGACCGACTGGAGCCCCAGTGGAAACCTCTATGACTCTTATATGAGCTATGGAGAGAACAGCTACTACTGAACATCTAAAAGATGCCCGTCTTCTATTGGTCAGGCCCTTTAATGGAGATTGTTACATAAGCCTGTCCTGATTGACCAGGCAGACCCAGACAGAGATAGACCCAGACAAAAACAGACCCGGACAGAAACAGAGAGACAGACCCAGACAGAAACAGACAGACAGGAACAGACCCAGACAGAGACAGGAACAGACCCAGACAGAGACAGGAACAGACCCAGACAGAGACAGATCCAGACAGACACAGATCCAGACAGACCCAGACAGAGACAGATCCAGACAGACAGACCCAGACAGAAACAGACCCAGATAGAGACAGATCCAGACAGACCCAGACAGAGACAGATCCAGACAGACAGACAGACCCAGACAGACAGATCCAGACAGAGACAGACCCAGACAGAGAAAGACCCAGACAGACAGACCCAGACAGACAGACAGACCCAGACAGAGAAAGACCCAGACAGACCCAGACAGACAGAGACAGAGGCAGCGCACGGATAACACAAGCAGGATTGACATAAGGTAATTGAACACGGGCTATTCCGCTCAGGGATAATATTGATTTGTCTTTGGTGTTAATCATAACAGACTGAATAATCAATGGGAGACAGTTCGATACAACGGGGACACAATGGTAAAGAAACATGCTATACCAATATCAGAAAGAGAATAATTAAATCCAGGGTGTTCTGCGTTAGGTCTAGGCTCACCTTGCCGATCTCACTCTTCAGCTTGTACTGGTTCAGCTGGATACAGTCCTGCAGCAGGAAGAAGACAAGAAAGGGATGACATTTGTAAACGACAACATATGGAAAGAAAGAAATCCACCCTGCAGAGAGAAATAGAACATTGGATGCTGTAACCTGCGCGTCAGCATTTATTTGGACAGTGTATACCATGTGTATCATGTACATATAACAAATACAAACTTGAAACTGTCATTGTATTATTGAAAACCTTTATTGACCCCAAAACTAGTATTGAATGCGGATAAAATGCAAAAGTAAATGTTTACTAGAGCACATAACAAAATGATGCTAATGACTTTAGCCTAATGTACTTTGGATGGTGTCCATATTGATCATGTCCGTGTTACAAATATCTGGGCATCTGGATAGATGAAAAGCTGTCTTTTTAAAAGCATATTGATGAGTTAGTTAAGAAACTGAGAATAAAAAGAGGCTTCTTCTATAGAAATACAGTCTCACTAAATAGTCGACGTTCCTACCGTTCCTAGACCGCGGCAACATCATCTATATGAACGCAGCTGCCACATCATTAAAGATGCTAGATACCCATAGTGCACTTCATTTGATCACAGGTGACAGGTTTAGGACATCACTGTATTCTCTACCAGAGAGTAGGCTGGCTCTCTTTAACCTCACGTAGGTCGATACATTGCTCTCTTTTCATTTATAAAGCTATTTTAGAAAAACTCCCGCTGTACCTAACAACATCAATAACCTTTACACGTACGAGTTACGTTATCCGGCCTCAAAGATGGCTAACTCTGGAAACTGCAAGCAGCACAAACAGATATAGTATTTGACAAAAGCAGAATCATTTAAAACCCTGATTACATTTGGAATACAATCACATATGTCGATCTAATTACGTGTGGGAATACTTGGGAACAGATTTCCTAAATTTGAATCACTTTCAGCTGATTTCCTGGTGATTTTACAAGTCTCCATTTTGGTTCTGTCCCTCAGATTAAAGTGGCCCTGCAGGGGACAGAGGTTCTGTCCCTCAGATTAAAGTGGCCCTGCAGGGGACAGAGGTTCTGTCCCTCAGATTAAAGTGGCCCTGCAGGGGACAGAGGTTCTGTCCCTCAGATTAAAGTGGCCCTGCAGGGGACAGAGGTTCTGTCCCTCAGATTAAAGTGGCCCTGCAGGGGACAGAGGTTCTGTCCCTCAGATTAAAGTGGCCCTGCAGGGGACAGAGGTTCTGTCCCTCAGATTAGTGGCCCTGCAGGGGACAGAGGTCAATAGTTTCTTCCAACACCTTAGTGAGGGCAGAGAGACACACCTGAGTGCACTGTGGGAGGCTGGAACCCACTTAAACAGACATTACTCCTTCATTACTGAGCATCGGGTGACGAGCCAATAAATAGAAGAGGGAAATGTATTGGTGCCAAAACGCTGCTCATGCTTTTTCTGAAAAGTGTGAAGGCGATGCTGTCACTGTGGTCGGAAAATGAGGAGAGAGATGGAGGGGGCAGAGTGAGAAAGATAGAGAGACAAGAGAGAGAGAGAGAAAGAGAGAGAGAGAGAGAGAGAGAGAGAGAGAGAATAGAGAGAAAGGGAGTGCTAGAGAGAGATTCCTAATACCACTGAAACATCAAAACTATGAGACAAGGATGTGGATGTGGGGTGCTGTTGTGGGTGTGGGTGTGGGGGGCTGTTGTGGGTGTGGGGTGCTGTTGTGGGTGTGGGGTGCTGTTGTGGGTGTGGGGGGCTGTTGTGGGTGTGGGGGGCTGTTGTGGGTGTGGGGGGCTGTTGTGGGTGTGGGGTGCTGTTGTGGATGTGGGGTGCTGTTGTGGGTGTGGGGGGCTGTTGTGGGTGTGGGATGCTGTTGTGGGTGTGGGGGGCTGTTGTGGATGTGGGGTGCTGTTGTGGGTGTGGGATGCTGTTGTGGATGTGGGGGGCTGTTGTGGATGTGGGGTGCTGTTGTGGGTGTGGGGTGCTGTTGTGGGTGTGGGGGGCTGTTGTGGATGTGGGGTGCTGTTGTGGGTGTGGGATGCTGTTGTGGGTGTGGGGTGCTGTTTTGGGTGTGGGGGGCTGTTGTGGGTGTGGGGTGCTGTTGTGGATGTTGTGGATGTGGGGTGCTGTTGTGGGTGTGGGGTGCTGTTTTGGGTGTGGGGTGCTGTTGTGGGTGTGGGGTGCTGTTTTGGGTGTGGGGTGCTGTTTTGGGTGTGGGATGTTGTTGTGGATGTTGTGGATGTGGGGTGCTGTTGTGGATGTGTGATGCTGTTGTGGGTGTGTGATGCTGTTGTGGGTGTGGGATGCTGTTGTGGGTGTGGGGTGCTGTTGTGGGTGTGGGGTGCTGTTGTGGGTGTGGGGGGCTGTTGTGGGTGTGGGGTGCTGTTGTGGGTGTGGGGTGCTGTTGTGGGTGTGGGGTGCTGTTGTGGGTGTGGGGTGCTGTTGTGGGTGTGTGATGCTGTTGTGGGTGTGTGATGCTGTTGTGGGTGTGGGATGCTGTTGTGGGTGTGGGGTGCTGTTGTGGGTGTGGGGTGCTGTTTTGGGTGTGGGGGGCTGTTGTGGGTGTGGGGGGCTGTTGTGGATGTTGTGGATGTGGGGTGCTGTTGTGGGTGTGGGGTGCTGTTGTGGGTGTGGGGTGCTGTTGTGGGTGTGGGGTGCTGTTTTGGGTGTGGGGTGCTGTTGTGGGTGTGGGGTGCTGTTGTGGGTGTGGGGGGCTGTTGTGGGTGTGGGGTGCTGTTGTGGGTGTGGGGGGCTGTTGTGGGTGTGGGGTGCTGTTGTGGGTGTGGGGGGCTGTTGTGGGTGTGGGGGGCTGTTGTGGGTGTGGGGTGCTGTTGTGGGTGTGGGGTGCTGTTGTGGGTGTGGGGTGCTGTTGTGGGTGTGGGGTGCTGTTGTGGGTGTGGGATGCTGTTGTGGGTGTGGGGTGCTGTTGTGGGTGTGGGGGGCTGTTGTGGGTGTGGGGTGCTGTTGTGGGTGTGGGGGGCTGTTGTGGGTGTGGGGTGCTGTTGTGGGTGTGGGGGGCTGTTGTGGGTGTGGGGTGCTGTTGTGGGTGTGGGGTGCTGTTGTGGGTGTGGGATGCTGTTGTGGGTGTGGGATGCTGTTGTGGGTGTGGGATGCTGTTGTGGGTGTGGGGGGCTGTTGTGGGTGTGGGATGCTGTTGTGGGTGTGGGGGGCTGTTGTGGGTGTGGGATGCTGTTGTGGGTGTGGGGGGCTGTTGTGGATGTGGGGTGCTGTTGTGGGTGTGGGGTGCTGTTGTGGGTGTGGGATGCTGTTGTGGGTGTGGGATGCTGTTGTGGGTGTGTGATGCTGTTGTGGGTGTGGCATGCTGTTGTGGGTGTGGGATGCTGTTGTGGGTGTGGGATGCTGTTGTGGGTGTGGGGTGCTGTTGTGGGTGTGGGGGGCTGTTGTGGGTGTGGGGGGCTGTTGTGGGTGTGGGATGCTGTTTTGGGTGTGGGGGGCTGTTGTGGTTGTGGGGTGCTGTTGTGGGTGTGGGATGCTGTTGTGGGTGTGGGATGCTGTTTTGGGTGTGGGGGGCTGTTGTGGGTGTGGGGTGCTGTTGTGGATGTGGGGTGCTGTTGTGGATGTGGGGTGCTGTTGTGGGTGTGGGGTGCTGTTTTGGGTGTGGGATGCTGTTGTGGATGTGGGGTGCTGTTGTGGGTGTGGGATGCTGTTGTGGGTGTGGGGTGCTGTTTTGGGTGTGGGGGGCTGTTGTGGGTGTGGGGTGCTGTTGTGGATGTTGTGGATGTGGGGTGCTGTTTTGGGTGTGGGGTGCTGTTTTGGGTGTGGGGTGCTGTTTTGGGTGTGGGGTGCTGTTTTGGGTGTGGGATGTTGTTGTGGATGTTGTGGGTGTGGGGTGCTGTTGTGGGTGTGGGGTGCTGTTGTGGGTGTGGGATGCTGTTGTGGGTGTGGGATGCTGTTGTGGGTGTGGGGGGCTGTTGTGGATGTGGGGTGCTGTTGTGGGTGTGGGGTGCTGTTGTGGATGTGTGATGCTGTTGTGGGTGTGGGGGGCTGTTGTGGGTGTGGGATGCTGTTTTGGGTGTGGGGGGCTGTTGTGGGTGTGGGGTGCTGTTGTGGGTGTGGGGTGCTGTTGTGGATGTGGGGTGCTGTTGTGGATGTGGGGTGCTGTTGTGGGTGTGGGGTGCTGTTGTGGGTGTGGGATGCTGTTTTGGGTGTGGGATGCTGTTGTGGATGTGGGGTGCTGTTGTGGGTGTGGGATGCTGTTGTGGGTGTGGGGTGCTGTTTTGGGTGTGGGGGGCTGTTGTGGGTGTGGGGTGCTGTTGTGGATGTTGTGGATGTGGGGTGCTGTTGTGGGTGTGGGGTGCTGTTTTGGGTGTGGGGTGCTGTTGTGGGTGTGGGGTGCTGTTTTGGGTGTGGGGTGCTGTTTTGGGTGTGGGATGTTGTTGTGGATGTTGTGGGTGTGGGGTGCTGTTGTGGATGTGTGATGCTGTTGTGGGTGTGTGATGCTGTTGTGGGTGTGGGATGCTGTTGTGGGTGTGGGGTGCTGTTGTGGGTGTGGGGTGCTGTTGTGGGTGTGGGGGGCTGTTGTGGGTGTGGGGTGCTGTTGTGGGTGTGGGGTGCTGTTGTGGGTGTGGGGGGCTGTTGTGGATGTGGGGTGCTGTTGTGGGTGTGTGATGCTGTTGTGGGTGTGTGATGCTGTTGTGGGTGTGGGATGCTGTTGTGGGTGTGGGGTGCTGTTGTGGGTGTGGGGTGCTGTTTTGGGTGTGGGGGGCTGTTGTGGGTGTGGGGGGCTGTTGTGGATGTTGTGGATGTGGGGTGCTGTTGTGGGTGTGGGGTGCTGTTTTGGGTGTGGGGTGCTGTTGTGGGTGTGGGGTGCTGTTTTGGGTGTGGGGTGCTGTTGTGGGTGTGGGGTGCTGTTGTGGGTGTGGGGGGCTGTTGTGGGTGTGGGGTGCTGTTGTGGGTGTGGGGGGCTGTTGTGGGTGTGGGGTGCTGTTGTGGGTGTGGGGGGCTGTTGTGGGTGTGGGGTGCTGTTGTGGGTGTGGGGTGCTGTTGTGGGTGTGGGGTGCTGTTGTGGGTGTGGGGTGCTGTTGTGGGTGTGGGGTGCTGTTGTGGGTGTGGGATGCTGTTGTGGGTGTGGGGTGCTGTTGTGGGTGTGGGGTGCTGTTGTGGGTGTGGGGTGCTGTTGTGGGTGTGGGGGGCTGTTGTGGGTGTGGGGTGCTGTTGTGGGTGTGGGGGGCTGTTGTGGGTGTGGGGTGCTGTTGTGGGTGTGGGGTGCTGTTGTGGGTGTGGGATGCTGTTGTGGGTGTGGGATGCTGTTGTGGGTGTGGGATGCTGTTGTGGGTGTGGGATGCTGTTGTGGGTGTGGGGGGCTGTTGTGGGTGTGGGATGCTGTTGTGGGTGTGGGGGGCTGTTGTGGATGTGGGGTGCTGTTGTGGGTGTGGGATGCTGTTGTGGGTGTGGGATGCTGTTGTGGGTGTGGGATGCTGTTGTGGGTGTGTGATGCTGTTGTGGGTGTGGCATGCTGTTGTGGGTGTGGGATGCTGTTGTGGGTGTGGGATGCTGTTGTGGGTGTGGGGTGCTGTTGTGGGTGTGGGGGGCTGTTGTGGGTGTGGGGGGCTGTTGTGGGTGTGGGATGCTGTTTTGGGTGTGGGGGGCTGTTGTGGTTGTGGGGTGCTGTTGTGGGTGTGGGATGCTGTTGTGGGTGTGGGATGCTGTTTTGGGTGTGGGGGGCTGTTGTGGGTGTGGGGTGCTGTTGTGGGTGTGGGGTGCTGTTGTGGATGTGTGATGCTGTTGTGGGTGTGTGATGCTGTTGTGGGTGTGGGATGCTGTTGTGGGTGTGGGGTGCTGTTGTGGGTATGGGATGCTGTTGTGGGTGTGGGGTGCTGTTTTGGGTGTGGGGGGCTGTTGTGGGTGTGGGGTGCTGTTGTGGATGTTGTGGATGTGGGGTGCTGTTGTGGGTGTGGGGTGCTGTTTTGGGTGTGGGGTGCTGTTTTGGGTGTGGGGTGCTGTTTTGGGTGTGGGATGTTGTTGTGGATGTTGTGGGTGTGGGGTGCTGTTGTGGGTGTGGGGTGCTGTTGTGGGTGTGGGGTGCTGTTGTGGGTGTGGGATGCTGTTGTGGGTGTGGGGGGCTGTTGTGGATGTGGGGTGCTGTTGTGGGTGTGGGGTGCTGTTGTGGATGTGGGGTGCTGTTGTGGGTGTGGGGGGCTGTTGTGGGTGTGGGATGCTGTTTTGGGTGTGGGGGGCTGTTGTGGGTGTGGGGTGCTGTTGTGGGTGTGGGGTGCTGTTGTGGATGTGGGGTGCTGTTGTGGATGTGGGGTGCTGTTGTGGGTGTGGGGTGCTGTTTTGGGTGTGGGATGCTGTTTTGGGTGTGGGATGCTGTTGTGGATGTGGGGTGCTGTTGTGGGTGTGGGATGCTGTTGTGGGTGTGGGGTGCTGTTTTGGGTGTGGGGGGCTGTTGTGGGTGTGGGGTGCTGTTGTGGATGTTGTGGATGTGGGGTGCTGTTGTGGGTGTGGGGTGCTGTTTTGGGTGTGGGGTGCTGTTGTGGGTGTGGGGTGCTGTTTTGGGTGTGGGGTGCTGTTTTGGGTGTGGGATGTTGTTGTGGATGTTGTGGATGTGGGGGGCTGTTGTGGGTGTGGGGGGACTGTTGTGGGTGTGGGGTGCTGTTGTGGATGTGGGGTGCTGTTGTGGGTGTGGGGGGCTGTTGTGGGTGTGGGGTGCTGTTGTGGGTGTGGGGTGCTGTTGTGGATGTGGGGTGCTGTTGTGGGTGTGGGATGATGTTGTGGATGTGGGATGCTGTTGTGGGTGTGGGGGGCTGTTGTGGGTGTGGGGGGCTGTTGTGGATGTGGGGTGCTGTTTTGGGTGTGGGGTGCTGTTGTGGGTGTGGGGTGCTGTTTTTGGTGTGGGGTGCTGTTGTGGGTGTGGGGTGCTGTTGTGGGTGTGGGATGCTGTTGTGGGTGTGGGGGGCTGTTGTGGATGTGGGGTGCTGTTGTGGATGTGGGGTGCTGTTGTGGGTGTGGGGGGCTGTTGTGGGTGTGGGATGCTGTTGTGGGTGTGGGGTGCTGTTGTGGGTGTGGGGTGCTGTTGTGGGTGTGGGGTGCTGTTGTGGGTGTGGGGTGCTGTTGTGGATGTGGGGTGCTGTTGTGGATGTGGGGTGCTGTTGTGGATGTGGGGTGCTGTTGTGGGTGTGGGGTGCTGTTTTGGGTGTGGGGTGCTGTTGTGGGTGTGGGGTGCTGTTGTGGGTGTGGGATGATGTTGTGGATGTGGGATGCTGTTGTGGGTGTGGGGGGCTGTTGTGGGTGTGGGGGGCTGTTGTGGATGTGGGGTGCTGTTTTGGGTGTGGGGTGCTGTTGTGGGTGTGGGGTGCTGTTTTTGGTGTGGGGTGCTGTTGTGGGTGTGGGGTGCTGTTGTGGGTGTGGGATGCTGTTGTGGGTGTGGGGTGCTGTTTTGGGTGTGGGGTGCTGTTTTGGGTGTGGGGTGCTGTTGTGGGTGTGGGGTGCTGTTTTTGGTGTGGGGGGCTGTTGTGGGTGTGGGGGGACTGTTGTGGGTGTGGGGTGCTGTTGTGGATGTGGGGTGCTGTTGTGGATGTGGGGTGCTGTTGTGGGTGTGGGGTGCTGTTGTGGGTGTGGGGTGCTGTTGTGGGTGTGGGGTGCTGTTGTGGATGTGGGGTGCTGTTGTGGGTGTGGGGGGCTGTTGTGGGTGTGGGATGCTGTTGTGGGTGTGGGGGGCTGTTGTGGGTGTGGGGGGCTGGTGTGGGTGTGGGGGGCTGTTGTGGGTGTGGGGGGCTGTTGTGGATGTGGGGTGCTGTTGTGGGTGTGGGGGGCTGTTGTGGGTGTGGGGGGCTGTTGTGGGTGTGGGGTGCTGTTGTGGGTGTGGGGTGCTGTTGTGGATGTGGGGTGCTGTTGTGGATGTGGGGTGCTGTTGTGGGTGTGGGGTGCTGTTTTGGGTGTGGGGTGCTGTTGTGGATGTTGTGGATGTGGGGTGCTGTTTTGGGTGTGGGGTGCTGTTTCGGGTGTGGGATGTTGTTGTGGATGTTGTGGATGTGGGGTGCTGTTGTGTGTGTGGGGTGCTGTTGTGGGTGTGGGGTGCTGTTGTGGGTGTGGCTGAGATCATCTGACTGTCATTGTTGTTAAAGCATCGCTGCATTGTTGGGTTTCAGGTGTTACTCTACGATTACTGTGGTTAATCCTCGGCTTCAAAACAAGAGACTCCATAATTATGTTCATCCTTCTAAAATAGGGAGAGAGGAAGGGAGAGAGTGGAAGAGAGAGAGAGAGAGAGAGAGAGAGAGAGAGAGAGAGAGAGAGAGAGAGAGAGAGAGAGAGAGAGAGAGAGAGAGAGAGAGAGAGAGAGAGAGAGAGAGAGAGAGAGAGAGAGAGAGAGAGAGAGAGAGAGAGAGAGAGAGAGAGAGAGAGAGAGAGAGAGAGAGAGAGAGAGAGAGAGAGAGAGAGAGAGAGAGAGAGAGAGAGAGAGAGAGAGAGAGAGAGAGAGAGAGAGAGAGAGAGAGAGAGAGAGAGAGAGAGAGAGAGAGAGAGAGAGAGAGAGACGTAGTGTGAGAGCAGTGGAGTAAAGTACTTAAGTAGAAATACTTTAAAGTACTACTTTTAGGTGTCTGTACTTTACTTTTGACAGGAAAATGGTCCAATTCACACACTTATCAAGAGAACATCACTGGTCATCCCTATTGCCTCTGATCTGGCAGACTCACTAAACATAAATGCTTAGTTTGTAAATTATGTCAGAGACAGAGTGTGAGAGAGACAGAAAGAGACAGAAAGACAGAGAGGTAGAGAGATTGTCTCTCTCACACTCCGTCTCTGTCAATCTCTCTACCTCTCTGTCTTTCTCTCTCTTTCTGTCTCTCTCACACTCCGTCTCTGTCAATCTCTCTACCTCTCTGTCTTTCTCTCTCTTTGTCTCTCTCACACTCCGTCTCTGTCAAAGAGAGAGACAGAGAGGTAGAGAGACTGACAGAGACGGAGTGTGAGAGAGACAGAAAGAGAGAGAAAGACAGAGAGGTAGAGAGATTGTAAAATATACTGTGTCTGTAAAATGTATATAGTACATAGAAGCCTAAGTGGTGTTGTCCATTCGTTTACTCTAATTAGAGGAGGGTGGTAGGGTTAGGGGAAAATAACAAAGGAAAATATCAATACTTTTAATAAGTATATACACTGTATATTTACAAAAAATAGATATGGGGGATTGGAAATGATGCAGACAACGACATTGATAGAAGCCACAATCTGCAATATTAAAGCTGATCTAGCCCAGGAAAAGTCAATAAGAGGAAAAACTCCTCTCTCTCTCACCATGCCGTTAAAGGTTATCCTGGTTCACCGTCACTCAGCACAGCTACAACCTTGATGCGTTCCACATTTAACCCTATTATATAGGGACTAGGGTGCCATAGTAGTGCACTATATAGGGAATAGGGTGCTATAGTAGTGCACTATATAGGGAATAGGGTTCCCTTTGAGACACAGAGCCTCTGGTCTTTGAGAAGCTGACAGCCGGAGCCAGACAGAACCTTTAATAAATCCTCTTAAATGTAAAGTCCCATATTTGGGGACCCTATTTGATTTGTTTATATTCAATTCAGTCTGGTATGAGAACGGTACTCCCCATCTGCAAAGACATGGTATCTTGGCTATTGAGCTGTGCCTTAAAATCTTTGGACTTACTACCATATATGGGCATACGAGTGTATAAGGGCAGGCCGAGTCGATGACCTAATTTCAAGACGGCTGCTACCTACGTTACGGTTGGCGGTGTGAAGCATAAACAAGATAAACACGGAATACGTTGATTCACACCAAAAGCCGAGACTCCACAGATCATGAGGATATCTTATTTGTCTGCCTTTGACCTACCGTTACTGATCACCAGCCCCGAGAGTCAAAATGTTTATTTTATACAACGTTTTCACCAAACAGCAAACATCTTACAAGGTAAGCTTCAATTTGGTCTGTGTTTGAGCTATAGTTGCACGTGGGGTATGACATTAATCCTTAGGTTGGTAGGAACACATCTAGCCTATTGCCAATGTTATCTAATGATGTATCTAATGGCAACGTCGAATGTCCACCGAGTGACTATATCTTTGCGCATGAAAAATATGAATGAAACACACCACCACAATGTATGAGGGAGGTTGGTGTTGAGTTGTTGGTTTTTATAGTAAACAATCACTGTAAGACACATGCAGTGGGCAAACACAGTGCAATTACCACATTCGGACACTTTGGAGAGGTTGAAAAGTACACTTGAATGTACCCTGGATACCCCATAACACCACCACTATTTTCAAGGTTTATTTTATTTAACCTTTATTTAACCAGGTAGACCAGTTGAGAACAAGTTCTCATTTACAACTGCGACCTGGTCAAGATAAAGCAAAGCAGTGCGGCAAAAACAACAACACAGAGTTACACATGGAATAAACAAACGTACAGTCAATAACAACACAATAGAAAAATCTATGTACAGTGTGTGCAAATATAGTAAGATTAGGGAGGTAAGGCAATAAATAGGCCATAGTGGCGAAATAATTACAATTTAGCATTAACACTGGAGTGATAGATGTGCAGATGATGATGTGTTTGTGAGTGAGGTTGATATGGAATAAATTGTGTATAGGGATTAAAAATCAAAATCACATTTTATTGGTCACATACACGTGTTCAGCAGATGTTATTGCGGTTGTAGCGAAATGCTTGTAAAGGGATACAAATCTAATAGCACTGGAATTATCTAATTTACAGACATATGACACTTCAAAGAGGTTTAGGGACACTTGGAAACGTCCCGTGTCCACACCTGACACCACTTACTAAAACATTTGTCCATGTCTAGTTGTTAGGTCTATCAATACCATTTCTAGTTGTTAGGTCTATCAAT
Organism: Salvelinus namaycush; assembly: GCF_016432855.1. Taxonomy (NCBI): domain Eukaryota; kingdom Metazoa; phylum Chordata; class Actinopteri; order Salmoniformes; family Salmonidae; genus Salvelinus; species Salvelinus namaycush. Next base: position 4,411,756 of record NC_052318.1, on the reverse strand, counting down.
ACCATGTCTAGTTGTTAGGTCTATCAATACCATGTCTAGTTGTTAGGTCTATCAATACCATGTCTAGTTGTTAGGTCTATCAATACCATGTCTAGTTGTTAGGTCTATCAATACCATGTCTAGTTGTTAGGTCTATCAATACTATTTCTAGTTGTTAGGTCTATCAATACCATTTCTAGTTGTTAGGTCTATCAATACCATTTCTAGTTGTTAGGTCTATCAATCCCCTTTCTAGTTGTTAGGTCTATCAATACCATTTCTAGTTGTTAGGTCTATCAATACCATGTCTAGTTGTTAGGTCTATCAATACCATTTCTAGTTGTTAGGTCTATCAATACTATTTCTAGTTGTTAGGTCTATCAATACCATGTCTAGTTGTTAGGTCTATCAATACCATGTCTAGTTGTTAGGTCTATCAATACCATTTCTAGTTGTTAGGTCTATCAATCCCCTTTCTAGTTGTTAGGTCTATCAATACCATTTCTAGTTGTTAGGTCTATCAATACTATTTGTTCTGATATCATTCACATGTTGTGGAAGCCATCTGATGTGTTTCCAACTATGGGCATCAATAATTCCCTTATAGGTTGTCAATGAAAGATGACTTTCAAAATAAATTAACAAAAAAAACTGTTATTTTGTGTGTGTTTGATCTTGTGTATTCTGAACTATGTAACTCTGTTACGAATCCCGCCGAGGATGGTGCCTCTTCCCGTTCGGGCGGCGCTCGGCGGTCGTCGTCTCCGGTCTACTAGCTGCCACCGATCCCCTTTTCTGTTTTCTTTTGAGTTAGTCTAATTTGTATCACCTGTTTTGTGTTTAGGGTAGGGGGGTATTTAAACCCAGTTGGCCCGCCGACTTTTGTGCGGGCTTGTTTTTCTGTTTGTGTTGGTGGTGTTCCTTATAGTGGATTTCAGTCCTACTTTTATTGGACAGTATTTTGACGCGCCCGTTGTTTGTGTGGCGTCGCCGTTTATGTACTTTATTTCTGGAAGAAATAAATATCCACTTGTTGGAGATTACCCTGCTCTCTGCACCTGACTCTTTCATTCCACCATTGGAACTGTTACAAACTCCTATCTTTCTTCTGATAATTTCCTCACCATCTCCCAGATGCCTTCACTCCAAATATACCAAGTTTTGGCATGTCAGAATCATGTAATTACACTTGAATAGCGGTTACTTTTGGGTATGTTTATTAGGTGGAAATCTACATTTGTGACCCGATTCGGGTCACGACTTCACAGGAGAGCTGCTTGAATGTAAACAAAATATATATATATATATATATATATATATATATATATATATATATATATATATATATATATATATATAAAAAAAAATGTTAATCAAATTTTTGGGCAGAAATGCCTTTTTGAACATGTGAACTTTCATGTGCCTTAATAACAAACTTGTATGCCATCTGAAAATACGAATACAAAGGTTAAATTACGAGTCTTGTTGGTTAAGCCCCATAAAAAGACAACAACCTCCCTACTAGCCATGATTGGCTGAGATAATGAGTGGGCTGGACATGCCGAGAGATGAGTTCGGATTGGTCTGCCATATAGAAGACTTTTGACTATTTGAGCTGGACAGTCTGTGTTAGTAATCCTGTCGAACGCGTCTTTTTTTTAAATGTAGCTGCATAAGTGTTGCTCTCCACTTTCTGGAGGCTCGAGTTTTGAAATCAGTGGAATTAGAGTATGATGGCTAAAGGGATGGGATTACGTTTTCAAACTAAGGGCATTTGTGGCATGGATCCGTGACAGGGAGACGCCATGCATGAATCTTCACATTTTGCTACATAAGACAAAATCCAGGTGTTGTGTCACATTTTACCATTACATTTAAGAGGAAAATCTCTCAGTCTTGGACTGCTTCCCAAATGGCACCCTATTCCCTATAAAGTGCACTACTTTAGACCAGTGTCCAAGTGGAATAGGGTGCCATTTCATACACACTCTTGGAGATGGGCTACTTCCTGGTGTTCTCTCAGATGAGACCAGATGGTTATGTAGCTAGAGGCAACATATTGTGGCAACGAAGGGGGTCGAGTGATAAATGGCAGATATGTGAGAGCAGAACTAATAAACGGGCTCTACCCGATCACTAAAATCAGAAATACAGATCACAAAACGGCCGACTGCCAAAACTACAAGTCCCAGAAGTAAGGGGAACCCTCAGAAGGTGGAGCCGACCCAGAGATAAAGGGTCAAGACAAACCAGGAAGAGAGAGAGAGGGCTGGAAGGATCTATGAACCATAGAGAAAGAGACAATATATATTGGCTGGATTTACGGTGTAGGAGCTGGACTGTTTTGGACTTACCTGTTGGCATTTGGACCTGGACCTACCGAGAACCCGATTCGTGTACCGAACCCTGCTATCCTTGACCTTGCCTGCGGCCTGGGTGGACCAGGACGGAGAAACAAACACACAGGTACTGTCCTGTTCGAAAGAACTCTCACTCTGGCGTGAAACTGGTGACAGTTTCCCACTTAATTTGTGACAAACGTTCCTAACCTTCAAGAGGTTTGCCACAATATTCTATATGTACATTACACATTCATGTCAATCCCACAATGTCATGACTGTTCCCGAGCAGAGCACTGCCCTAGGTCATCTCAGAACACACACACATGTGCGGGGGCGCACACACACACACACACACACACACACACACACACACACACACACACACACACACACACACACACACACACACACACACACACACACACACACACACACACACACACACACAGGGATTAGTATGTGGACCCATTAAATGCTGCTAAAACTTAAGCTCTCTGAGAGAGAAAGCTCCTGACTGGTCTGCCTGACCGACCGTCCAGTGGCACGACACACGCCAGCTCGGACGAGATTCACTTTCTTTCTAATACAGAAAAATCAAGTCTATTCTGCACTACGAATCACAGTTCACAATGATGGAGCATACAATCCCACCATTCACTGATCCCACTGCACACACACAGAGCTGTGACTCTCAAGCCAACAATGACTGCACAAAGATGCAAACAGGATTTCTCTGGCTGCTGGTGTCTTCAACATTTTATGTTTAATTCTATTCATCTTTTATTTAAACCTGAAAACCTCTTGGTATTCAGTCAGACGTTCTACCACTGATCTATGCCTCCAAACCCCATTTATAAACCTGACTTAGCCCTCTCAATTCAACTCAAAACATAGGAGCAATAATCATGTTCATTGCACTGAACTAAATTCCTATCCCTTTCCCTGTGTAGGCGCAGAGTCCGTTCACTCACCTCTGCATCTGAGATGGAGACCTGCTTGGACTCCACGGTGGGTCTGCGTGCCACACGGGGGGAGACGTGAGTCCCCCCTGATGGGTACGTCCCTCGTTCCTGTAGCGACAGCTTCCTCCCTGAGAGGTGTGCCCGCGAAGGAGGGCCTCTTTTAGCTCCGTCCTGCTGAGCCCCGTTCCTCACGCCATTGGCCGGTGAGACGTCTGTCTCGGTGGTCTTCATGGTGACTGCGGCCATCATGGCGGTGAGGTTACTGGGGTCAGGGGTCATTGAGTCAGGGTCAGAGTCGTCCCTTCTGCAGCCCGGGTCGGTACTCATAGCCATCACTGGAAGAAGGTATGGGGGGAACGCCGGAGTAAAAGGGGAGGAGGGAGGCGGGGTGGGCACAACAGCATCAACGTGGTCTGGGCCAGCCAGGCGGGGGGGGGGGAGGGACTCGCACAGGAGCCTCACAGGAGCTGCAGCCAACAGAGAGTAGAGAGAGGGATCATTTCATACAGAAGAGAAAATGATTGAGATGATTGTATTTTTGTTATTTAACCTTCATTTAACCTGTATTTATCCCATTGAGTGGAGACCAATGGAGACCTGGCCGAGAGGGCAGCTCAATAAAAATACAGATCAAACACATTATGATATCATATGATATGGACATTGATATTGTATCATGTTCCATGATTTACAGGTTACAGATAACAACCAGACCAATCTAATCCACACAAGAGCATGTACACATTGGCATTCCACCAAGTCAGTGCTCTTTGAGAAGTGTAACTTGGTCCCCCAAAAAGTTTTGATTTTAGCTAATTGTAACATTCTGTCATAAAGAGCACATGTTTAACTTCATACAAATCTGTTTCCCATCTCAAGAGGTTAAATAATGATGGTGAAAATCCATCTGCCTCTCTCTCTCTCTCTCTCTCTCTCTCTCCCCCTCTCTCCATCTGCCTCTCTCTCTCTCTCTCTCTCTCTCCATCTGTGTCTGACTCTCTCCATTTGTCTCTCTCTCTCCATCTGCCCCTCTCTCTCTCCCCCTCTCTCCATCTGCCCCTCTCTCTCCCTCTGCCTCTCTCTCCCCCTCTCTCCATCTGCCTCTCTCTCTCTCTCCATCTGTGTCTGACTCTCTCCATTTGTCTCTCTCTATCTGTCTCCAGCTCTCTCTCTCTGAGTGTCTGTGTGTGTGTGTTTACATGCCTGTCTTAACACAGATCTGATGAACAAGATCCACTGTCAATCATGCAATTACACCGAGTGTCTGTGTGTGTGTGTGTCTGTGTGTGTGTTTGTGTGTGTCTCTGTGTGTTTGAACCTATGTGACAATAACAGCAGAGATTTGTTCATTGTAAGCTCTCCCCTTTTATTCCAAATGTAAATGAGGGAAACAGCTTGTCATAGTGAGCTGGTATCAGAGGGAGGTGGAGCAGCCAGCTGGTTGAGGAATTATTGTCTCTGCAGAAAAGACCACAGACAGAGGGTCAGATCTACTCCAAGACGAAGGACAGGAGGAAGGAAGGAGGGAGGAAGGAAGGAGGGAGGGACAGAACACAGGAAACATGTCTCAAAGAACCTATCTTAATCAGGGAGTAAATAACACACACACAGTAACACACACACACACACACACACACACACACACACACACACACACACACACACACACACACACACACACACACACACACACACACACACACACACACACACACACACACACAGTAACACACACACACAGTAACACACACACACACACATTTAAAAAAAAAAAAAAAAAAAATTTAACTCGTTGATTTAGTAAATATTTTCTTAACTCTATTTTCCTATAACTGCATGGTTGGTTAAGGGCTTGTCAGTAAGCATTTCACAGTAAGATCTACACCTGTTTGTAACGTCTGCTTCCAACTCACACTCTCAAACACATAGATCCCCTGAACGCAGCTCACTCTCCAGATCCCAATCACCTGAATTCTGATCACCTGTTCACACACCTGTATGTCATTATCACACACTATTTAGTTCAGTTCTTTGCACCCCATCATTGTAAGGTATTGTTTGTTTTGGGACACACTTCTATTCAGAGCGCTGGGTTTCCCATAATTTAATCCTCCCGTGTATGATAGTTTTTGCCTGCCTCACTAACGACGCCTTTTGGCCTATTCCCTGCCTGTACTTTTCCTGTTATCAACCTATTGCCTGATCTCCCAGATGACGTTACTACCCTTTTCCCTGCCTGAACTGTTGCCTTTTTGGACCCCCTGTGTATGACCTTCTGTCTGCCCCTGGACCCAGCTACCTACCTCCTCCTGTGTATGACCTTCTGTCTGCCCCTGGACCCAGCTACCTACCTCCTCCTGTGTATGACCTTCTGCCTGTCCCTGGACCCAGCTACCTACCTCCTCCTGTGTATGACCTTCTGCCTGCCCCTGGACCCAGCTACCTACCTCCTCCTGTGTATGACCTTCTGTCTGCCCCTGGACCCAGCTACCTACCTCCTCCTGTGTATGACCTTCTGCCTGTCCCTGGACCCAGCTACCTACCTCCTCCTGTTTATGACCTTCTGCCTGCCCCTGGACCCAGCTACCTGCCTCCTCCTGTGTATGACCGTCTGCCTGCCCCTGGACCCAGCTACCTACCTCCTCCTGTGTATGAGCTTCTGTCTGCCCCTGGACCCAGCTACCTACCTCCTCCTGTGTATGAGCTTCTGCCTGCCCCTGGACCTGCCTGCCCCTGGACCCACTCATCATATTTTCGTGCATGATGGTGGCTGCATCATGTTATGGCTATGCTTGTTATCAGAAACTGAATGGAGCTAAGAACAGGCAAAATCCTAGAGGAAAACCTGATTCAGTCTGCTTTCAAACAGATACTGGGAGACAAATTCACCTTTCAGCATGACAATAACCTAAAACACAAAGACAAATATACACTGGAGTTGCTTACGTACCAAGATGACATTGAATGTTCCTGAATGGCCTAGTTACAGTTTTGACTTAAATCAGCTTGAAAATATATGGCAAGCTTTGAAAATGGCTGTATAGCAATGATCACCAATCAACTTGACAGAGCTTGAAGAATTTTGAAAATAATAAATGGGCAAATGTTGCATAATCCAGGTGTGGAAAGCTCTTACAGACTTACCCAGAAAGACTTGCAGCTGTAATCAAGGGGTTTAATATTGATCTATTTTTCATAATGTTTTTAAAATTGTAGAATTATTCTTCCACTTTGACATTAGTGTTGTGTGTGGGTCGTTGACAAAAAGGAAAGTTACATCCGTTTGAATCCCTGTGACATAAAAAGTGTAAAAAGCGAAGGGTTGTGAAAACTTTCTGAAGGAACTATACAAACAGTAACACACACACACACACACACACACCGTAACACACACACACACACACACCGTAACACACACACACACCGTAACATGTAACGGATGTGAAATGGCTAGCTAGTTAGCGGGTACGCGCTAGTAGCGTTTCAATCAGTTACGTCACTTGCTCTGAAACCTAGAAGTAGTGTTGCACCTTGCTCTGCAAGGGCCGTGGCTTTTGTGGAGCGATGGGTAACGACGCTTCGTGGGTGACTGTTGTTGATGTGTGCAGAGGGTCCCTGGTTCGCGCCCGTGTCGGGGCGAGGGGACGGTTTAAAGTTATACTGTTACAAACACACACACACACACACACACCGTAACACACACACACACACACACACACACACACCGTAACACACACACCGTAACACACACACACACACACACCGTAACACACACACCGTAACACACACACACACACACACACCGTAACACACACACACACACACACACACCGTAACACACACACACACACACACCGTAACACACACACACACCGTAACACACACACACCGTAACACACACCGTAACACATACACACCGTAACACACACTGTGACACACACCGTAACACACACCGTAACACACACACACACACACACACACCGTAACACACACAGACACACACCGTAACACACTAGAGGTCGACCAATTATGATTTTTCAACGCCGATACCGATTATTGGAGGACCCAAAAAAGTCGATACCGATTAATCGGACTATTTAAAAAATAAAAAATAAATCATTGTAATAATGACAATTACAACAATACTGAATGAACACTTATTTTAACTTAATATAATACATCAATACAATCTATTTAGCCTCAAATAAAATAATAAAACATGTTCAATTTGGTTAAAATAATGCAAAAACAAAGTGTTGGAGAAGAAAGTAAAAGTGCAATATGTGCCATGTAAGAAAGCTAACGTTTAAGTTCCTTGCTCAGAACATGAGAACATATGAAAGCTGGTGGTTCCTTTTTAACATGAGTCTTCAATATTCCCAGGTAAGAAGTTTTAGGTTGTAGTTATTATAGGACTATTTCTCTCTATACCATTTGTATTTCATTAACCTTTGACTATTGGATGTTCTTATAGGCACTTTAGTATTGCCAGTGTAACAGTATAGCTTCCATCCCTCTCCTCGCTCCTACCTGGGCTCGAACCAGGAACACAATGGCAGAGCAAGGGGAATAACTACTCCAAGTCTCAGAGCGAGTGACGTTTGAAACGCTATTAGCGCGCACCCCGCTAACTAGCTAGCCATTTCACATCGGTTACACCAGCCTAATCTCGGGAGTTGATAGGCTTGAAGCACAGCGAAGAGCTTCTGGCAAAACGCAGGAAAGTGCTGTTTGAATGAATGCTTACGAGCCTGCTGCTGCCTACCACCGCTCAGTCAGACTGCTATATCAAATCACATACTTAGTTATAACATAATAACATACAGAAATACGAGCCTTAGGTCATTAATATGGTCGAATCCGGAAACTATCATCTTCGAAAACAAGACGTTTATTCTTTCAGTGAAATACGGAACCGTTCCATATTTTATCTAACGGGTGACATCCATAAGTCTAAATATTCCTGTTACATTGCACAACCTTCAATGTTATGTCATAATTACGTAAAATTCTGGCAAATTAGGCTGCCCAAACTGTTGCATATACACTGACTCTGCGTGCAATGAACGCAAGAGAAGTGACACAATTTCACCTGGTTAATATTGCCTGCTAACCTGGATTTCTTTTAGCTAAATATGCAGGTTTAAAAATATATACTTTTGTGTATTGATTTTAAGAAAGGCATTGATGTTTATGGTTAGGTACACATTGGAGCAACGATACGCACCGCATCGATTATATGCAACGCAGGACACGCTAGATAAACTAGTAATATCATCAACCATGTGTAGTTAACTAGTGATTAAGATTGATTGATTGTTTTTTATAAGATAAATTTAATGCTAGCTAGCAACTTACCTTGGCTTCTTACTGCATTCGCGTAACAGGCAGGCTCCTCGTGGAGTGCAATGTAATCAGGTGGTTAGAGCGTTGGACTAGTTAACTGTAAGGTTGCAAGATTGAATCCCCCGAGCTGACAAGGTAAAAATCTGTCGTTCTGCCCCTGAACGAGGCAGTTAACCCACCGTTCCTAGGCCGTCATTGAAAAAAAGAATGTGTTCTTAACTGACTTGCCTAGTTAAATAAAGGTATATAAAAAATAAAAAAAACGGACAAATCGGTGTCCAAAAATACCGATTTCCGATTGTTATGAAAACTTGAAATCGGCCCTAATTAATCGGCCATTCCGATTAATCGGTCGACCTCTAACACACACACACACACACACACACACACACACACACACACACCGTAACACACACACACACACACACACACCGTAACACACACACACACCGTAACACACACACACACACACACCGTAACACACACACACATTAACACATTGTCATCTTCTGCTATTTCTGAGAACCCTCTCCTTTAGTCAGTGACTGGTATTCTAGATAACTGGGACTTTTAACTGGGGTCAAGTGGATTCAACTGGGACTTTTAATAACTGGGGTCAAGTGGATTCAACTGGGACTTAACTGGGGTCAAGTGGATTCAACTGGGACTTTTAACTGGGGTCAAGTGGATTCAACTGGGACTTAACTGGGGTCAAGTGGATTCATGCAGCATTTTATTTCACCGGGGCAGTCTTGGCTCCATGTCAACTGGAGTCGTTTCACAGTAACATCAAATGCTTGATTCTATCACGTCTCTGCCTCACCCCAACTCACAACACCCTTGTGTGTGTGTGTGTGTGTGTGTGTGTGTGTGTGTGTGTGTGTGTGTGTGTGTGGGTGTGTGTGTGTGTGTGTGTGTGGGTGTACGTGTCGAATCCACCATATCAGTTCACTCACAGTGGGTGGACAATCCAAGTTCTGGAGGGCTGGCTGCTCGTTGCCCCTGACAACCATTAATGTGAAGGACCTTGACGCACCCACGAATTCACTAAAACGTAGCTTTCAGTGTTCCTTGGTCGGATGACTGTCTTTCTACTTCACAACAAACACTGCTGCCAAAACAGTAATTACACGTTGAAAGCCTTTTCATTGGTTGAAGCGTAGAGGCAGAGTGGAATGGAGAGAAAGAGAAGTGCCGTTGACTCTTGACCCCATTGATAAACATGGAGAAGTCACTTCCTGGTATTAGGCTGATAATTAAAACAACCTAATACTTCCTCATGGAAGCGTTATAGAAGCGTTATAGAAGCGTTATAAAAGCGTTATGGAAGCGTTATGGAAGCGTTATGGAAGCGTTATAAAAGCGTTATAAAAGCGTTATAAAAGCGTTATAAAAGCGTTATGGAAGCGTTATGGAAGCGTTATGGAAGCGTTATGGAAGCGTTATAGAAGCGTTATAGAAGCGTTATAGAAAATAAACACATTAATTGGACCGGCGCCGTGTCTAATTCTACAGGATTAGCAGTGAAAACGTGACCAGAGGTCAGGAAATCATGTAACAAAGTGGCTTTAGATTACCAGTAGTCAGAAAAACATTTTGAATGAATAGAATGAGAGTAAAACAGTTATTGTTGTTGCTGAGTAGTGAACCTGGAATTTACTACGATTGTGTTTATTTTCTACTTTGATGGCGAACTTTATTTACTGCTAATATTCACTTCCAGTCTTTCGCACCGGTGCTGGTCCGCTTCTGCATGGAATTATTACGTTGTCTTATCCTTTGTTATCTTCAACCTAGGTCAAGCTGTCCCCAAACTAGAGGTTGCGACCCCGTGAGGGGTCGCCTGATATGACGTTAGCTGTGAAAGCCGAGATGCCCATGCATGGACTTTTGTTAGCTATACACGTCGGGGAAAACACTAAAACATTCTACAGATGAGTGACCGAATCAGTGGATTCAGAGGAAATAATTCCTATTGGAGAGAGATTCTTTCAAAAGCGAACCATTTCCACTTCCCTCGGCTGTGCATGTTTCTAACAGAAAACAGCATCAGTAAGTGTCCCACACGAGTGATGACCTCTCACCTCCAACGCTTGGAAGAGCACCTCGGGACCTACTTCCCTATACGTTTGACTGTGATCCTGGCTCAGTTGACATGCCGGTAAGTGAAGTCGAACAGCTGATCGAGCTGTCATGTGACCGAATGCATTCACGGGTCACTACGTAGGAGTTTTGGTTCCTAACTCAAAGGGAAGACACTGCCATCTCCCTCTGAGCATTAATATCACGTTCAAGACAACTGGGAACTGGGAACTCTCCGACTTCAGTGTGTTCAAGACAACTGGGAACTCTCCAACTTCCGACTTCAGTGTGTTCAAGACAACTGGGAACTCTCCAACTTCCGACTTCAGTGTGTTCAAGACAACTGGGTACTCCTGGGGGGGGAAAAACGCGTTCTGACTGGGAAAGAAACCCGTTTTGAACGGTCATCCAACTCGGAATTCCAACTCGGGAACTCTTTCTAGAGCTCCGACTTTCCGACCTGAAGATCAGTGATTTGACCCCGTATTTTCCAGAGTTCTCAGTTGTCTTGAAGGCACCAAAACCAAATTTCGATCCAGGTTGGATGTGACAGCAGAGATGAGGTGGACCACGCCACCTTACTTTGAGAAGTTCCGGCGAGACATGCATCAAGTCACACCCATCTCATTAGTGGCGGTGAGATAAGATGCAGTACATTATGTCAGACTAATTTGCAATTGACTGTCATTAAAGTATGTGACGGTGAGTTGAGAAGACAATAAGAAATAATGTTAGAATTCTTTTCAATTGACTGTCATAGACCCACATTAAAAGTAAACATTGGCTGTTAACTACATACTTTTTTTTCACATGGGTGGGGTCGAGAGAATTTTCAGATATCAAAATGGGGTCCTGGGCCAAACCTTTTTATACCTAGATATTGTATTTGGGTCGTTCCACAAAATGAGTGCCTTTTGCACCCCTTTAAGTAGAAATTATATATCGATATTGTATTTTGAAACCCTGTTACATTAAATCAAGTGCCTTTTTAATGTAGACTACAAGGACAATTCTATAGGTCTGATATCTTGTGCTGCTTGTACTACAGAATCAGAAAGCAGTGTGGTGGTGGACGAGGACCCTGGAGTACTGTACATTGAGGTAGTGATGGATATTAGTGGTGGACGAGGGCCCTGGAGTACTGTACATTGAGGTAGTGATGGATATTAGTGGTGGACGAGGGCCCTGGAGTACTGTACATTGAGGTAGTGATGGATATTAGTGGTGAATGAGGACCCTGGAGTACTGTACATTGAGGTAGTGATGGATATTAGTGGTGGATGAGGGCCCAGGAGTACTGTACATTGAGGTAGTGATGGATATTAGTGGTGGATGAGGACCCTGGAGTACTGTACATTGAGGTAGTGATGGATATTAGTGGTGGATGAGGACCCTGGAGTACTGTACATTGAGGTAGTGATGGATATTAGTGGTGGATGAGGACCCTGGAGTACTGTACATTGAGGTAGTGATGGATATTAGTGGTGGATGAGGACCCTGGAGTACTGTACATTGAGGTAGTGATGGATATTAGTGGTGGATGAGGACCCTGGAGTACTGTACATTGAGGTAGTGATGGATATTAGTGGTGGATGAGGACCCTGGAGTACTGTACATTGAGGTAGTGATGGATATTAGTGGTGGATGAGGACCCTGGAGTACTGTACATTGAGGTAGTGATGGATATTAGTGGTGGATGAGGACCCTGGAGTACTGTACATTGAGGTAGTGATGGATATTAGTGGTGGATGAGGACCCTGGAGTACTGTACATTGAGGTAGTGATGGATATTAGTGGTGGATGAGGACCCTGGAGTACTGTACATTGAGGTAGTGATGGATATTAGTGGTGGATGAGGACCCTGGAGTACTGTACATTGAGGTAGTGATGGGTATTAGTGGTGGATGAGGACCCTGGAGTACTGTACATTGAGGTAGTGATGGATATTAGTGGTGGATGAGGACCCTGGAGTACTGTACATTGGGGTAGTGATGGATATTAGTGGTGGATGAGGACCCTGGAGTACTGTACATTGAGGTAGTGATGGATATTGGTGGTGAATGAGGACCCTGGAGTACTGTACATTGAGGTAGTGATGGATATTAGTGGTGAATGAGGACCCTGGAGTACTGTACATTGAGGTAGTGATGGATATTAGTGGTGGATGAGGGCCCAGGAGTACTGTACATTGAGGTAGTGATGGATATTAGTGGTGGATGAGGACCCTGGAGTACTGTACATTGAGGTAGTGATGGATATTAGTGGTGGATGAGGACCCTGGAGTACTGTACATTGAGGTAGTGATGGATATTAGTGGTGGATGAGGACCCTGGAGTACTGTACATTGAGGTAGTTATGGATATTAGTGGTGGATGAGGACCCTGGAGTACTGTACATTGAGGTAGTGATGGATATTAGTGGTGGATGAGGACCCTGGAGTACTGTACATTGAGGTAGTGATGGATATTAGTGGTGGATGAGGACCCTGGAGTACTGTACATTGAGGTAGTGATGGATATTAGTGGTGGATGAGGACCCTGGAGTACTGTACATTGAGGTAGTGATGGATATTAGTGGTGGATGAGGACCCTGGAGTACTGTACATTGGGGTAGTGATGTATATTAGTGGTGGATGAGGACCCTGGGGTACTGTACATTGAGGTAGTGATGGATATTAGTGGTGGATGAGGACCCTGGAGTACTGTACATTGAGGTAGTGATGGATATTAGTGGTGGATGAGGACCCTGTAGTACTGTACATTGAGGTAGTGATGTATATTAGTGGTGGATGAGGACCCTGGGGTACTGTACATTGAGGTAGTGATGGATATTAGTGGTGGATGAGGACCCTGGAGTACTGTACATTGAGGTAGTGATGGATATTAGTGGTGGATGAGGACCCTGGAGTACTGTACAATGTGATGGATATTGATTGACAAGCTAGAAGCTCCTGAGGCGGGAGAGAGTGCACACTGACAGAAACCACAGGTCTACTGTGTCTATGGAGTATTCCCCTGGGACCAATTTAGATCTGTCAAACTGAGCAAAACTGGTTGAAATGATGTCATAGTATCATAGTTTTGCCCACTGAGTAGTTGGATCGATGTTGCTTAAGGAACGGTAGGTAGGTAGGATTAGTAGTGAGGGCAGTATCTGAATCATAGCTCCTGGAATTACAAAGACAATAGAGATTCTTGTTTTGTATCTCTCAACGTAACCCGTGGTAGGAAGTAATGATTTATTTACCTCAATGTCCCTTGATGATCGTCTTTCCTCTGACAATCACAAGAACCTGTAAAGGAAAATAGAAGGAGGTCTATGAAATACTCTTAATAGAGCAACGGCAATCAGACACAAACTAAAGCCATTATCCAGTCCGACAGGCCCAATAATCACGTCTGATCACATATAGGACTACGTTCAGTAGCCTAAATACTGTATTCAGTAGCCTAAATACTGTATTACATTCAGTAGCCGAAATACTGTATTACGTTCAGTAGCCTAAATACTGTATTACGTTCAGTAGCCTAAATACTGTATTACATTCAGTAGCCTAAATACTGTATTACGTTCAGTAGCCTAAATACTGTATTACATTCAGTAGCCTAAATACTGTATTACGTTCAGTAGCCTAAATACTGTATTACATTCAGTAGCCTAAATACTGTATTACATTCAGTAGCCTAAATACTGTATTACATTCAGTAGCCTAAATACTGTATTACATTCAGTAGCCTAAATACTGTATTACCTTCAGTAGCCTAAATACTGTATTACATTCAGTAGCCTAAATACTGTATTACATTCAGTAGCCTAAATACTGTATTACGTTCAGTAGCCTAAATACTGTATTACGTTCAGTAGCCTAAATACTGTATTACGTTCAGTAGCCTAAATACTGTATTACCTTCAGTAGCCTCTAAATACTGTATTACCTTCAGTAGCCTCTAAATACTGTATTACCTTCAGTAGCCTCTAAATACTGTATTACATTCAGTAGCCTAAATACTGTATTACATTCAGTAGCCTAAATACTGTATTACATTCAGTAGCCTAAATACTGTATTACATTCAGTAGCCTAAATACTGTATTACGTTCAGTAGCCTAAATACTGTATTACGTTCAGTAGCCTAAATACTGTATTATGTTCAGTAGCCTAAATACTGTATTACGTTCAGTAGCCTAAATACTGTATTACATTCAGTAGCCTAAATACTGTATTACATTCAGTAGCCTCTAAATACTGTACTACATTCAGTAGCCTAAATACTGTATTACGTTCAGTAGCCTAAATACTGTATTACGTTCAGTAGCCTAAATACTGTATTACGTTCAGTAGCCTAAATACTGTATTACGTTCAGTAGCCTAAATACTGTATTACATTCAGTAGCCTAAATACTGTATTACGTTCAGTAGCCTAAATACTGTATTACATTCAGTAGCCTAAATACTGTATTACGTTCAGTAGCCTAAATACTGTATTACATTCAGTAGCCTAAATACTGTATTACATTCAGTAGCCTAAATACTGTATTACGTTCAGTAGCCTAAATACTGTATTACATTCAGTAGCCTAAATACTGTATTACGTTCAGTAGCCTAAATACTGTATTACATTCAGTAGCCTAAATACTGTATTACGTTCAGTAGCCTAAATACTGTATTACGTTCAGTAGCCTAAATACTGTATTACGTTCAGTAGCCTAAATACTGTATTACGTTCAGTAGCCTAAATACTGTATTACATTCAGTAGCCTAAATACTGTATTACGTTCAGTAGCCTAAATACTGTATTACATTCAGTAGCCTAAATACTGTATTACATTTAGCATGTATTCACAATTGATGGGGGGGAATCGGTACAGTTACATAGCGGGATAATATTTTGGATTATATATTGTATCGATTTGTTTCCACATCACTGCTGAGTGTCATGATAATATAATACCGTGAGGTCCCTGGTCCTAGTATTCACACACACACAAACACACAGAAATTCTGCTGGCCCACCACACAGGATCCATGACATTGAGATGATTGTGGACTACAGGAAAAGCAGGACCGAGCACGCCCCCATTCTCATCGACGGGGCTGTAGTGGAGCAGGTTGAGAGCTTCAAGTTCCTTGGTGTCCACATCACCAACAAACTAACATGGTCCAAGCACACCAAGACAGTTGTGAAGCGGGCACGACAAAACCTATTCCCCCTCAGGAAACTAAAAAGATTTGGCATGGGTCCTGAGATCCTCAAAAGGTTCTACAGCTGCAACATCGAGCGCATCCTGACTGGTAGCATCACTGCCTGGTACGGCAATTGCTCAGCTTCTGACCACAAGGCGCTACAGAGGGTAGTGCGTACGGCCCAGTACATCACGGGCTAAGCTGCCTGCCATCCAGGACCTCTACACCAGGCGGTGTCAGAGGAAGGCCCTAAAAATTGTCAAAGACACCAGCCCCCCCAGTCATAGACTGTTCTCTCTACTACCGCATGGCAAGCGGTACTGGAGTGCCAAGTCTAGGACAAAAAGTTTTTTACCAAAACAGTTTTTACCCCCAAGTCATAAGACTCTTGAGCAGGTAACCAAATTGGCTACTAGGACTATTTGCATTGTGTGCACCTCCCAACCCCTCTTTTACGCTGCTGCTACTCTCTGTTTATCATATATGCATAGTCACTTTAACCATATCTACATGTACATACTACCTCAATCAGCCTGACTAACCGGTATCTGTATGTAGCCTCGCTACTTTTATAGCCTCGCTACTGTATATAGCCTGTCTTTTTACTGTTGTTTTATTTCTTTATTTACCTATTGTTCACCTAATACCTTTTTTGCACTATTGGTTAGAGCCTGTAAGTAAGCAATTCACTGTAAGGTCTACCTACACCTGTTGTATTTGGCGCATGTGACAAATAAACTTGGATTTGATTTGATTGACCTTCCACCTAATACAGTCCAGCCTGAGACAATTAACAGAAAGACTAAAGAGGAGACAAGGGAGCTGCTTCCACAGTCCTAATGCAGCCAGCCATCTTCCACAGTCCTAATGCAGCCAGCCATCTTCCACAGTCCTAATGCAGCCAGCCAGTATCTTCCACAGTCCTATTGCAGCCACCCAGTATCTTCCACAGTCCTAATGCAGCCAGCCATCTTCCACAGCCCTAATGCAGCCAGCCATCTTCCACAGTCCTAATGCAGCCAGCCATCTTCCACAGTCCTAATGCAGCCAGCCATCTTCCACAGTCCTAATGCAGCCAGCCATCTTCCACAGTCCTAACGCAGCCAGTCAGTATCTTCCACAGTCCTAATGCAGCCAGCCAGTATCTTCAACAGTCCTAATGCAGCCAGTCAGTATCTTCCACAGTCCTAATGCAGCCAGCCAGTATCTTCAACAGTCCTAATGCAGCCAGCCATCTTCCACAGTCCTAATGCAGCCAGCCATCTTCCACAGTCCTAATGCAGCCAGCCATCTTCCACAGTCCTAATGCAGCCAGCCAGTATCTTCCACAGTCCTAATGCAGCAAGCCATCTTCCACAGTCCTAATGCAGCAAGCCATCTTCCACAGTCCTAATGCAGCCAGCCATCTTCCACAGTCCTAATGCAGCCAGTCAGTATCTTCCACAGTCCTAATGCAGCCAGTCAGTATCTTCCACAGTCCTAATGCAGCCAGCCATCTTCCACAGTCCTAATGCAGCCAATCAATATCTTCCACAGTCCTAATGCAGCCAGCCAGTATCTTCCACAGTCTTAATGCAGCCAGCCATCTTCCACAGTCCTAATGCAGCCAATCAGTATCTTCCACAGTCCTAATGCAGCCAGCCAGTATCTTCCACAGTCTTAATGCAGCCAACCAGTATCTTACACAGTCCTAATGCAGCCAACCAGTATCTTACACAGTCCTAATGCAGCCAACCGGTATCTTACACAGTCCTAATGCAGCCAACCAGTATCTTACACAGTCCTAATGCAGCCAACCAGTATCTTCAACAGTCCTAATGCAGCCAACCAGTATCTTCCACAGCCCTAATGCAGCCAATCAGTATCTTTGTGTTTCCATCCTGCATGAATCTTCCAGGCAGACAACATCCCCCATGCCACTGTGTCTTTATCTAACACTCAGCCCATTAAGCATTCCACAGTCTGGGCCAGCATTGAGCCCAACAGGCACATAGTCAAGCCCATAAAATGTTTTAAATATCAGACACAAGAGAACAATTTTGGCCCGAACAACAGAGAGCCTGACTTCAGAGCACTGCTGATGCCTCCATTTAGCCTAAATGCCCAACAAAGCAAACAGCAGCACATTGGAAGCCTGCCAAAGCTTTCTCCAGTTCTAAACACCTGAACAACAAATTATTTTTCTTCTCCAAAGCCGTTTCAACTACTAAAGGTCAAATGATAGGAGTGAGAGAGAGCGAGTGGGTACCATAAGCAGATCGGTGCCCACTCTATTGGTCTATATGGCAGGAAGGTAGGAAGTTGGTTTGGCAAAGACAATACAGCTTTCAATGGTCATAAACAGATTTTTCAAAAATGCATCCTTCTCTCTCATTCTCTCTCTCATATTCACAATACATTCATGATTATCCTTAATCATGGTAGCATCCACATTAACGAAGAAGTGTTCAGAAACATATATTCTAATATACAGTTGAAGTCGGAAGTTTACATACACCTTAGCCAAATACATTTAAACTCAGTTTTTCGCAATTCCTGACGTTTAATCCTAGTAAAAATAACCTATTTTAGGTCAGTTAGGTTCACCACTATATTTTAAGAATGTGAAATGTCTGAATAATAGTAGAGAGAATTATTTCGTTCAGCTTTTATTTCTTTCATCACTTTCCAGGTGGATCAGAAGTTGACATACACTCAATTAGTATTTGGTAGCATTGCCTTTAAATTGTTTAACTTGGGTCAAACGTTTTGGGTAGCCTTCCACAAGCTTCCCACAATAAGTTGGGTTAATTTTGGCCCATTCCTCCTGACAGAGGCTTTGTGATGGCCACTCCAATACCTTGACTTTGTTCTCCTCAAGCCGTTTTGCCACAACTTTGGAAGTATGCTTGGGGTCATTGTCCATTTGGAAGACCCATTTGCGACCAAGCTTTAGCTTCTTGACTGATGTCTTGAGATGTTGCTTCAATATATCCACATAATTTTCCTCCCTCATGGGACCATCTATTTTGTGAAGCGCACCAGTCCCTCCTGCAGCAAAGCACCCCCAACACATGATGCTGCCACCCCCATGCTTCACGGTTGGGATGGTGTTCTTCGGCTTGCAAGCCTCCCCCTTTTTCCTCCAAAAATAACGATGGTCATTATGACCAAACAGTTATATTTTTGTTTCATCAGACCAGAGGACATTTCTCCAAAAAGTACAATCTTTGTCCCCATGTGCAGTTGCAAAACGTAGTCTGGCTTTTTTTATGGCAGTTTTGGAGCAGTGGCTTCTTCCTTGCTGAGCGACCTTTCAGGTTATGTCGATATAGGACTCGTTTTACTGTGGATATAGATACTTTTGTATCTGTTTTCTCCAGCATCTTCACAAGGTCCTTTGCTGTTGTTCTGGGATTGATTTGCACTTTTCGCACCAAAGTATGTTCATCTCTAGGAGACAGAACACGTCACCTTCCTGAGCGGTATGACGGCTGCGTGGTCCCATGGTGTTTATACTTGCGTACTACTGTTTGTACAGATGAACGTGGTACCGTCAGGCGTTTTGAAATTGCTCCCAAGGATGAACCAGACTTGTTGAGGTCTACAATTATTAGACCAGACTTGTTGAGGCCTTGGCTGATTTCTTTTGATTTTCCCATGATGTCAAGCAAAGAGGCACTGAGTTTGAAGGTAGGCCTTGAAATACATCCACAGATACACCTCCAATTGACTCAAATTATGTCAATTAGCCTATCAGAAGCTGCTTCTAAATCCATTACATAATTTCTGGAGTTTTCCAAGCTGTTTAAAGGCACAGTCAACTTAGTGTATGTAAACTTCAGACCCACTGGAATTGTGATACAGTGAATTATAAGTGAAATAATCTGTCTGTAAACAATTGTTGGAAAAATTACTTGTGTCATGCACAAAGTAGATGTCCTAACCGACTTACCCAAACTATAGTTTGTTAACAAGTAATTTGTGGAGTGGTTGAAAAGCGAGTTTTAATGACTCCAACCTAAGTGTATGTATACTTCCGACTTCAACTGTACCATTCAGTTCCTATTGGGCAAAACACAATCCAAAACACAACCAAAACAAACCACACAGGCACCCGTAAGATTGTAGAGTCATAAGCTTGATGTAGTCATTGTGTTCTAGGAATATTTGACCAAGTACTGAAGTTTTTTGACTACTTTAATACACTTTAAGTGAATTTTTCAACTATTGAATTTTTGTTTTTGCAAATGAGGGGATTAGATACATAATGTGCTTTCATAAACGGTAAAACCTACCGTTCCCTAAACGGTAAAACCGATACAGTATGTATGAAAATACCCTCAAATAAAATTCTGTCCTGTCATCTCATATCAAACATTTGATCTCAACATTTGATGCTGGAGTATAGAGCCAAAGGTACACATTTTGGCTGCAATGTCCAGATAGGTACGTAGGGGAGTGTAGGACATACTCTGGCAGCTTATTTAAAAAATAAAACGTTTTTAAATGTAACCTTTATTTAACTAGGCAAGTCAGTTAAGAACATATTCTTATTTTCAATGGCGGCCTAGGAACAGTGGGTTAACTGGTCTAGGAACAGTGGGTTAACTGGCCTAGGAACAGTGGGTTAACTGGTCTAGGAACAGTGGGTTAACTGGCCTAGGAACAGTGGGTTAACTGGTCTAGGAACAGTGGGTTAACTGGCCTAGGAACAGTGGGTTAACTGGCCTAGGAACAGTGGGTTAACTGGCCTAGGAACAGTGGGTTAACTGGCCTAGGAACAGTGGGTTAACTGCCATTGACACACCATCCCAATTGAATCCATTTTAAATTCAGGCTCTAACCTGTGGAAAAAGTCACAGGGTGTGAATACTTTCTGAAGATACTGTAGGTAAGTGACTAGGCAACAGGATAGATAATAAACAGTAGCAGTAGCATATGTAATGAACAGGATAGATAATAAACAGTAGCAGTAGCATATGTAATGAACAGGATAGATAATAAACAGTAGCAGTAGCATATGTAATGAACAGGATAGATAATAAACAGTAGCAGTAGCATATGTAATGAACAGGATAGATAATAAACAGTAGCAGTAGCATATGTAATGAACAGGATAGATAATAAACAGTAGCAGTAGCATATGTAATGAACAGGATAGATAATAAACAGTAGCAGTAGCATATGTAATGAACAGGATAGATAATAAACAGTAGCAGTAGTATATGTAATGAACAGGATAGATAATAAACAGTAGCAGTAGTATATGTAATGAACAGGATAGATAATAAACAGTAGCAGTAGCATATGTAATGAACAGGATAGATAATAAACAGTAGCAGTAGTATATGTAATGAACAGGATAGATAATAAACAGTAGCAGTAGCATATGTAATGAACAGGATAGATAATAAACAGTAGCAGTAGTATATGTAATGAACAGGATAGATAATAAACAGTAGCAGTAGTATATGTAATGAACAGGATAGATAATAAACAGTAGCAGTAGTATATGTAATGAACAGGATAGATAATAAACAGTAGCAGTAGCATATGTAATGACTCAAAAGAGTTTGTGCAAAAAGGGTCAATGCAAATAGTACGGGTAGCTATTTGGTTAACTATTTAGCAGTTTTATGGCTTGGGGGTAGAAGTTGTTCAAGGTCCTATTGGTTCCAGACTTGGTGCACTGGTACCGCTTGCCGTGCAGTAGCAGCGAGAACAGCTATGACTTGGGTGGCTGGAGTCATTGAAAATGTTTAGGGGTTTCCTCTGACACCGCCTGGTATATAGGTCCTGGATGACAGGGAGCTCGGCTCCAGTGATGTACTGGGCCATACACACTACCCTCCTACCCTCTGTAGCACCTTGCGGTCGGATGCCAAGCATTTGCCATACCAAACATTGATGCAGCCAGTCAAGATGCTCTCGATGGTGCAGCTGTAGAACTTTTTGAGGATCTGAGATCCCATGCCAAATCTTTACATCCTCCTGTGGAGGAAGAGACGTTGTCATGCCTTTTTCTCGACTGTGTTGGTGTGTTAATTCCTTAGTGATGGGGACACTGAGGAACTTGAAGCTCTCGATTCGCTCCACTACAGCCCTGCCGATGTGGATGGTGGTGTGTTAATTCCTTAGTGATGGGGACACTGAGGAACTTGAAGCTCTCGATTCGCTCCACTACAGCCCTGCCGATGTGGATGGTGGTGTGCTCTGCCCTCCGTTTCCTGTAGTCCACAATCAGCTCCTGCTGTCTTGCCGACTTTATGGGAGAGGTTGTTGCCAGGTCACGGACCTCCTCCCTATAGGTTGTCTCAGCGTCGTCAGTGATCAGGCCTACCACTGTTGTGTCGTCAACAAACTTAATGATGGTATTGGAGTCGTACGTGACCAGGCAATTGTGGGTGAAAAGGGAGTACAGGGGGAGACTAAGCACACATTCATGAGGGGCCAGCATAGCGGATGTGTTGTTGCCTACCCTCACCACCTGGGGGCAGCCCGTCAGGATGTCCTTGATCCAGATGCAAAATGAGATGTTCAGTCCCAGGGTCCTGTGATGAGCTTGGAGGGCACTATGGTGTTGAACACTGAGCTCTAGTCATTGAACAGCATTCTCACATAGGTCTCTTGTCCAGGTGGGCGAGGGCAGTGTGGCGTGCAATAGAGATTGCGTCATCTGTGGATCTGTTGGGGTGGTATGCAAATTGAAGTGGGTCCACGGTGTCTGGGATGATGGTGTTGATATGAGTCATGACCAGCCTTTCAAAGCATTTCATGGCAAACAGATGTGAGTGCTATGGGGCGACAGTCATTCAGACAGGTTACCTTGACATTCTTGGGCACAAGGACTATGATGGTCTCCTTGAAACATGTAGGTTTTACATACTGGGTCAGGGAGAGGTTGAAAATGTCAGTGAAGACACTTGCCAGCTGGTCAGCGCATGCTCTGAGTACGCGTCCTGGTAATGAATGTTAACCTGTTTAAGGGTCTTACTTTGGGCCTTCACAACAGGGGCAGGGAAGTCCAGGGTAGCCACCTGGTGTAACCAACCTCCAACAGCCCTCCCTTGAGTGCAGCCCTGTATCTCTCACACTGGCAGCAGGACTGGAGCCCCTCCCCTTAATCCAATGCCACCACTCACACTGATGGAGGTCCCATGACCTCAGAAAGCCACTGGTTGGTTGTGTGTCTATTTTTAAAAAGGGGTTAGCCCAGGCGTGGGGAGTTTTGAAAGAGATTAGTAAGAGGTAATCGTACCACTGTACCCTCAGGGCAGTGAGAGTCTGCGTGTCATCAGGTTCTCATGGGGCCACCCTCCCTCCCTCCCTCTCTCTCGCTCTTTCTCCCTGTCTCCGTCCCGACAGATGGAGAGTGGGAGTTACATGCCTGAGTGTACACACCCACACATTACACTTATATATTGAAGTGCATCCCTCATGCTGATGGATGCTACTTGAGGATAGATGGAAGGAACTGTCTGGAAAAGTGCTCTGGTGCAGTGGGGGAACCGGAGGATTCTAGATAAGGTACACTCCTCAAAAATAGTTCCAAAAGGGTTCTGTGGTTGTCCCCATAGGAGAACCCTTTTTGGTTCCAACTAGAACCACCTTTTTGGTTCCAAGTAGAACCCTCTGTGGAAAGGGTTCTACATGGAACCCAAAAGAGTTCTACCTGGAACCAAAAGGGTTCTCCAATGAGGACAGCCGAAGAACCCTTTTTGGTTCTAGATAGCACCTTTTTTTCTAAGAGTGTACCAGCCAAGCCAGCACAAATAATAGAGGCACTACACTACCTACACTCTACAGCAGTGGTATTCAGTCCGTGCTGCTAAAATAAAATACAAATAAAAAACCTAAGAGTATTGATTATTGTATGGAACAATATACACACGTTTTTGAGAAAGATCATTAGAAAAATAAAATGTTATTTATTGGTTTCTTTTCTTTATGATAAGAGATGAATACAATGAATTTAACGTTATTTGTTGATGTGAAAATCTACACTTACCGGTTTTAAGGTTGTTTTATTAGATTTGGGGTTGTGAGAAATTATTGTGGAAGAAATAGGATCCGCAGAAATTCTGGTGAAAAAAAAAGTGGAATACCAAATGGTCTACAGGAACAGACTAGAGAGAGAAAGGCCTGAAGTATGTGGTTCATGTCGCACTATACAGATGTAGGATCCTAATTTGAGCCAGTTTGCTACAGCAGGAAAAGAATCCTGCAGCAACAGGACGTGAATTTTGTGGATTATAACAACAACAAAAAAGTTGAAAAATATATATTTCACAGTGGCAGAA
This sequence comes from Salvelinus namaycush, assembly GCF_016432855.1. NCBI lineage: Eukaryota > Metazoa > Chordata > Actinopteri > Salmoniformes > Salmonidae > Salvelinus > Salvelinus namaycush. Next base: position 4,387,580 of record NC_052318.1, on the reverse strand, counting down.
TGTCCTGCTATTGTCGTGCACCATCCTCTCTCAACTCTGTTAGGGCTAGTCTAGCGAGGTATCACAATGCCCCGCCATGTTCCATCCTGTGACATCCTTGTTAGCCAAGCTGCCTGTCAGATGTAAATCAATGTTGTGAACCAAGCAAAGGTGTAGTGGTGCATGGAGAACTGGGTATACTCTAATTTTGTCAAATAAATTCGAACGGCCAAGGAAAGGAATCCTGTGTGAAATATTCTATGAGAAACAATGACAAACTCACTGAGGCAATTATTTTATAAAGACTTTGTCATATGCCTTCTGCTGTTCTATTGGTTCTTTCAACTTTCTTTCTTTGTCTAGCAGCCAAAGGCATTATCCTAGTGTCACGCCCTGACCTTAGAGAGAGCCGTTTTATTTCTGTACTTGGTGAGGTCAGGGTGTGATGTGGGGTGGGCATTCTATGTTTTGTATTTCTTTGGTTTTGGCCGAGTGTGGTTCCCAATCCGGGACAGCTGTCTATCGTTGTCTCTGATTGGGAATCATACTTAGGCAGCCTGTTTTCCCACCTGTGTTGTGGGATCTTGTTTTGCTCTGTGAAGTCTGCAGAACGTGACGTTCATTATTCCTTTTGTTGTTGTTGTTGTTTGTTCTGAGTATTAAAGATCATGAACACTTCCCACGCTGCACCTTGGTCTACTTCTTCAGACGAGCGTTACACCTGGTCATATTAGCAACCCATGATAGTTTGTTGCATCCTTAGATATCCTCTCTCTAAATTTCTAATGGATATTTCCAACTGTGACCATGAAACCGCTTGCATGTGCGCTGCGTATTTTAGAATTATGTTTTCCCGCAATTTTCATTTTGGAACATGGGGTCAAGTCTAACGCCGTGTGTACACCGCTGCGCTGGAAATGTGAAGAATTAATAGTTTACATTTTAAAGCGAAACATTCTGATCTGATCCATCAGCCTTATAATTTATACGCCGTATACCTCCACTACACTACATTGATACGGATCCTTGGGATTAAAAAGTGAGTATACGAGGGGATGTGTGTGTGTGTGTGTGTGTGTGTGTGTGTGTGTGTGTGTGTGTGTGTCCTCCCAGCCTGGTAAACCCAATTAAGAAAGAAAGGAGCAATGTAAAGAGCAGAAGTGAAAAATGTCAATGAGCTACAGCCATTACAACAGCCATGAGAGCTCACAGGTACAGCATGTTTGTGTGTGTGAGTCCCACATCGGCCTCCACAGCCACATGAAGTGGCACGAGCGCCAAAAGCACTTAACCATCCCTTTCCAATATTCAGAAGACAAGCATCGATTTACAATCAAGATGGTGTGTGTGTGTGTGTGTGTGTGTGTGTGTGTGTGTGTGTGTGTGACACCATAGGGCTTGTCTAGCAACCCTTACTTGAGAAAATGTAGAGCTGCATCTTTAAAGGTGCCAAGCTATCTACTGTAGAGCATGTTTTGGTTAGCCTAGCGTCTATCACGATCAGCAAGCTATCTAGAGCATGTTTTGGTTAGCCTAGCATCTATCACGATCAGCAAGCTATCTAGGGCATGTTTTGGTCAGCCTAGCGTCTATCACGATCAGCAAGCTATCTAGAGCATGTGTTGGTCAGCCTAGCGTCTATCACGATCAGCAAGCTATCTAGAGCATGTTTAGGTCAGCCTAGCATCTATCAGGACCAGCAAGCTATCTAGAGCATGTTTTGGTTAGCCTAGCATCTATCACGATCAGCAAGCTATCTAGAGCATGTGTTGGTCAGCCTAGCGTCTATCACGATCAGCAAGCTATCTAGAGCATGTGTTGGTCAGCCTAGCGTCTATCACGATCAGCAAGCTATCTAGAGCATGTGTTGGTCAGCCTAGCGTCTATCACGATCAGCAAGCTATCTAGAGCATGTTTTGGTCAGCCTAGCGTCTATCACGATCAGCAAGCTATCTAGAGCATGTTTTGATTAGCCTAGCATCTATCACGATCAGCAAGCTATCTAGAGCATGTTTTGGTCAGCCTAGCATCTATCACAATCAGCAAGCTATCTAGAGCATGTTTTGGTCAGCCTAGCATCTATCACAATCAGCAAGCTATCTAGAGCATGTTTAGGTTAGCCTAGCATCTATCACAATCAGCAAGCTATCTAGAGCATATTTTGGTTAGCCTAGCATCTATCAGGACCAGCAAGCTATCTAGGACATGTTTTGGTTAGCCTAGCATCTATCACGATCACATGTAGTTAAACATGGTGTGATGTTCACATCCTCGGACTGGCCTTAATGGTTCAATAAACTCAAGGTTATTAGTTGCAATTGCCCACTAATTAGTTACATTAGGTCCAGGTGTGTCACACCATTAGAAGTTATTCCTTCTTAGCTACAATGTAGATGAGACAGCCACAAGATATGTTTCACATGGCTGTGTCTTAACGAGAAATGGTTCGTTAACTTTGATTTGTGACTTTGGTGTTCTGTTTTAGTACGGTTCATTCAATTTCAAGTGTGGCTAATTGTACAGAAGGTACAATTTACTGAAACTGGTATTTCAGAACATTTACCACACCTATCGAATAAAGCAGTACTTTACATACCTACAGCTAATCGAAATCCCACAAGCTGTTTTCATAGCACAAACAAAGGTCTGTTTGAGAGCTATTATCTTGCTGGAGCCTGTCTATGAATAACATGATGTTAATGAACCAAGTAGACTAACCAGAAGAATAGCATGTAAGGTCCTAAACAAGACCTGGGGTCTTGGGAAAAGTCAGTGTCATAGGGAGACTATATGATGAGCTAGGCATTACAGGGACGGCCTGTAATGCCCATGACCCTATTATAAGACATTATAGAGGCTCATTGTAAAGACTCATACATGCTTGTAACAAGTTATAAAGCATTACACTTCAAGCCTTTAAGTAAAGTGTTTCCAAAGTAGTTGGCACAGCCCCTCCCATAAATCATCTCACTCTTCCCTTAATAACTAACGTTTCACTCTGCCAGCGAAAAGAGATCTCAATTTCTATCTTAATAGGTTATCTGATGAGTCAGCCCGTGCTATTTCTAACGGCCAAATAGAAGTAATTGGTTGCTTGATTGATGCGTAACTCTGCCCCAGGACTAACTCTGAACTAGAGGTTTATAGGAACTACTCAGGGCCCTAATGATGATTAATGACAGCCAATAAATAAAACTGTTTCCGGCCAAAATGACCAGGAGAAAAATAAATCCTATTGCAAAATAACGCTTTTTTATTCATTGATGGAAATACTAGTCGATGGGAATAAATTTGACCATCATGCTTATAGATTAATTTGCATAAGTGGATTTAAATTTGCCTGTGTTTATTTTCGTTAGTCATCATGTATCTTATTTATCCAACATAAATATCACACGCACACAGTGTGAGCTGGATTTCACTTGCAGTCCCTCAGCTGGTTGTTGCTGGAGTAAAACATGTGCTTTCATCAGCCCAATCATTGCGTAACAATTCTAAAATGCAACCGCGGGCTAAAAACAGTTTTGATTCACAATTAAAAAGCGCTACTATTTTTATTTGTCAACTTGTAATTGAAGCCAGCCTCCCATTCACCATTCAAGTTGTCACGTTCGCTGGAATAAATGTCGGACCAAGGCACAGCGGATGTAGAGTTCCACATTATTTATTAGAAAGTGAAACTAAGCAAAGACAAAAAAACAAATAAACAATAAACTAACAACGAACCGTGACCACAGATATGCTACGTTCACTAACTCAAAACAATATCCCATAAAACACAGGTGGAAAAAATGCTACCTAAATATGATCCCCAATTAGAGACAACAATTACCAGTTGCCTCTAATTGGGAATCATACAAAATCACCAACATAGAAAAACAAACCTAGAACCCCACATAGAAATAATAAACTAGACTAACCCCCCAGTCACGCCCTGACCTACTCCACCATAGAAGATAAGGACTCTCTATGGTCAGGACGTGACACAAGTGCAGGCAACAGGCTATCAGTGCGCCACCCACTACTTTACAATGTGAGCTGGAGGCAGTAAGCGTTTTGAAAACATACAGTTTATTCGGAAAGTATTCAGACCCCTTGACTTCCACATTTTGTTACGTTACAGCCTTGTTCTAAAATTGATTAAATCGTTTTTTTCCCTCGTCAATCTACACACAATACCCCATAATGACATCACAATACCCCATAATGACATCACAATACCCCACAATACCCCATAATGACAGAGCAAAAACTGTTATTTTTACACTTTAGCAAATGTATAAATAAAAATAAAAAACAGAAATATAACATTTACATAAGTATTCACACCCTTTACTCAGTACTTTGTTGAAGCACCTTTGGCAGCGATTACAGTCTTGAGTCTTCTTGGGTGTGACGCAACAAGCTTGGCACACCTGTATTTGGGGAGTTTCTCCCGTTCTTCTCTGCAGATCTTTTCAAGCTCTGTCAGGTTGGATGGGGAGCATCATTGTTCGGGTTCAAGTCCGGGCTCTGGCTGGGCCACTCAAGGACTTTCAGAGACTTGTCTTGAAGCCACTCCTGTGTTGTCTTGGCTGTGTGCTTAGGGTCGTTGTCCTGTTGGAAGATGAACCTTCACCCCAGTCTGAGGTCCTGAGCGCTCTGGACCAGCTTTTCATCAAGGATCTCTCTGTACTTTGCTTTGTTCATCTTTCCCTTGATCCTGACGAGTCTCCCAGTTCCTGCCGCTGAAAAACATCCCCACAGTATGATGCTGCCACCACCAAGCTTCACCGTAGAGATGGTGCCAGGTTTCCTCCAGACATGACACTTTGGCATTCTGGCCAAAGAGTTATCTTAATTTCATCAGACCAGAGAATCTTGTTTCTCATAGTCTGAGAGTCCTTTAGGTGCCTTTTGGTAAACTCTAAGTGAGTTGTCATGTGCCTTTTTACTGAGGAGTGGCTTCCATCTGGCCACTCTACTATAAAGGCCTGATTGGTGGAGTGTTCCAGAGATGGTTGTCCTTCTGGACTGTTCTCCCATCTCCACAGAGAAACTCTGGAGCTCTGTCAGATTGACCATTGGGTTCTTGGTCACTTCCCTGACCTAGGAAGAGTCTTGGTGGCTACAAACGTCTTCCATTTAAGAATGATGGAGGCTACTTCTTGGGGACCTTCATAAAAATCTGAATTCAAATGATAAAATTCTAAAAGATAAGTCAACTACTCCTGAGATCACCAGCCTCTGCCATATGGACACGTTGATACACCGTGATCCAGTGGTAGGCCTATAACTTCCATTGCTCTTTCACACCCAGGATTGGTGACTATCAAGAGGGGAGATTGTTGGAAAGATTTTTCAAATAGCTTACTGTGAGGAACTATATAGTTTTACTATATTATCCCACATTCCTACATTTCTGCGCAGCAGGCCAAGTACTTCTAACCGTACTCAGACGCGTGCTCTCCCTCAACATTATCAGGGCAGAAAAACCAGACACTTGCTCATTGCTCACATGCAGTTCTTCAAAGAAGACAATGAAAACATTTACAAATCTCAATAATTATGGTTATGGAATAAACCAAAACGTCTTTCTCACAAGTGTAGCGGGTTGTGAACTCTGCAAACAACGTTTCCACTCCGAGAATGAGAACGGTAAATGACTGTAATTAAAACATGCATTGACAAAAATGTATGTAACTAAATGACGGAGATTAATGGTATATTTACTACTGGTGACATATGTAATGGGGAATTGATAAAACATTAAATAAATGGCCAAACAATTCACAAAATTAAACAATGAAAGCGCATGAATTGGCGGGAGACAGCTGTTCCATTCCAGAGAGAGACTCGCCTATATCTTCTCCCCTTCACCGTCTTGTCTCATCATTTTGAATTATACTCCAGACACATTATCTTCACACATATTTTAGATGTTTTTCACTGACAGCCGCAACTCAATAACCAGCTAGGCCAACATATTTCACCAGAAAGCACGACTTAGCCACAGAGGAATCGAGGATCATTAGCTTCTTTGGAAAAATTCTGTTGCTGTGGACTGTTTTAAATCCCAAGGTCGTAGGCCTTTTGCCACAAGCACAATTTGGGCAGCGCCATTATGGCAAAAGGCCTACGACCTTGGGATATAAAACAGTCAGTCCACTGCAACAGTATTTTCCCAAAGAAGCTAATGATCCACAGAGGAATCGAGGATAAGCCGTGCTTTCTGGTGAAATATTTGGAATGATTTTATTTCCATTTACTTCCCTATTGGACAAACCACTATGCCATTTCTCTCCTGTTCTATTGGTTTTCCTATTGGACCCACCGTTATGCCATTTCTCTCCTGTTCTATTGGTTTTCCTATTGGACCCACCGCTCTGCCATTTCTCTCCTGTTCTATTGGTTTCCCTATTGGACCCACCGCTATGCCATTTCTCTCCTGTTCTATTGGTTTTCCAATTGGACCCACCGCTACGCACTGCACCTGTACATAGCCCATCTGTAAACAGCCCATCTATCTACCTACCTCATCCCCATACTGTATTTATTTATTTATCTTGCTCCTTTGCACCCCAGTATCTCTATTTGCACATTCATCTTCTGCACATCTACCATTCCAGTGTTTAATTGCTATATTGTAATTACTTCGCCACCATGGCCTATTTATTGCCTTAACTCCCTTATCTTACCTCATTTGCACTCACTGTATATAGACTTTTTGTTTTCTTTTGTTCTACTGTATTATTGACTGTATGTTTTGTTTATTCCATGTGTAACTCTGTGTTGTTGCATGTGTCGAATTGCTATGCTTTATCTTGGCCAGGTCGCAGTTGCAAATGAGAACTTGTTCTCAACTAGCCTACCTGGTTAAATAAAGGTGAAATAAAAATAAATTAATAAATAAAATATGCCATTTCTCTCCTGTTCTATTGGTTTTCTTATCGACTTTCTTTCGTAGTCCAGAAGCACAAGGCACCATCCCAGTCATATTAGCAACCCATCCTAGTTGTTGCATCTTCAGATTCCCCCTCTTTCTAAGTTTCTAACAGAGATTTTAATTTCTGTCACATACGGAACTGCTATCAGGTGTGATGTTTAGAATGGTGTTTTCCCAGGCGTGCTGTTTAGAATGGTGTTTTCCCAGGTGTGCTGTTTAGAATGGTGTTTTCCCAGGTGTGCTGTTTAGAATGGTGTTTTCCCAGGTCCGCTGTTTAGAATGGTGTTTTCCCAGGTCTGCTGTTCAGAATGGTGTTTTCCCAGGTGTGCTGTTTAGAATGGTGTTTTCCCAGGTGTGCTGTTTAGAATGGTGTTTTCCCAGGTGTGCTGTTTAGAATGGTGTTTTCCCAGGTGTGCTATTTAGAATGGTGTTTTCCCAGGTGTGCTGTTCAGAATGGTGTTTTCCCAGGTCCGCTGTTCAGAATGGTGTTTTCCCAGGTGTGCTGTTCAGAATGGTGTTTTCCCAGGTGTGCTGTTTAGAATGGTGTTTTCCCAGGTGTGCTGTTTAGAATGGTGTTTTCCCAGGTGTGCTGTTTAGAATGGTGTTTTCCCAGGTGTGCTGTTTAGAATGGTGTTTTCCCAGGTGTGCTGTTTAGAATGGTGTTTTCCCAGGTGTGCTGTTTAGAATGGTGTTTTCCCAGGTGTGCTGTTTAGAATGGTGTTTTCCCAGGTGTGCTGTTTAGAATGGTGTTTTCCCAGGTGTGCTGTTTAGAATGGTGTTTTCCCAGGTCCGCTGTTTAGAATGGTGTTTTCCCAGGTCCGCTGTTCAGAATGGTGTTTTCCCAGGTCCGCTGTTCAGAATGGTGTTTTCCCAGGTGTGCTGTTTAGAATGGTGTTTTCCCAGGTGTGCTGTTTAGAATGGTGTTTTCCCAGGTGTGCTGTTTAGAATGGTGTTTTCCCAGGTGTGCTGTTTAGAATGGTGTTTTCCCAGGTGTGCTGTTTAGAATGGTGTTTTCCCAGGTGTGCTGTTTAGAATGGTGTTTTCCCAGGTGTGCTGTTCAGAATGGTGTTTTCCCAGGTCTGCTGTTTAGAATGGTGTTTTCCCAGGTCTGCTGTTTAGAATGGTGTTTTCCCAGGTCTGCTGTTTAGAATGGTGTTTTCCCAGGTCTGCTGTTTAGAATGGTGTTTTCCCAGGTCCGCTGTTTAGAATGGTGTTTTCCCAGGTCCGCTGTTTAGAATGGTGTTTTCCCAGGTCCGCTGTTTAGAATGGTGTTTTCCCAGGTCCGCTGTTTAGAATGGTGTTTTCCCAGGTCCGCTGTTTAGAATGGTGTTTTCCCAGGTCCGCTGTTTAGAATGGTGTTTTCCCAGGTCCGCTGTTTAGAATGGTGTTTTCCCAGGTCTGCTGTTTAGAATGGTGTTTTCCCAGGAGCGCTGTTTAGAATGGTGTTTTCCCAGGAGCGCTGTTTAGAATGGTGTTTTCCCGAGAATTGCATTTTGGCAAATGTTTGAAAATTATGTTTTATTGGCTTGCATTGAGTTGCATGTTCTGTTAAGATGCATCACCATAATCTAGATGTGATTTCTGTCATTCTGAGCACCGTGGGTAGATGCCCTAATGGGTTATGCACACAATGTTTATGGGTCTGGCAAATTTATTAAATCGCCGGTAAATTAAAATCTTCCTGCTCACATTGTCCGGTGCCACATTTTCGAATGGAAACCCTGACACACACACACACACACACACACACACACACACACACACACACACACACACACACACACACACACACACACACACACACACACACACACACACACACACACACACACACACACACACACCTCCTCCACCATGCAGCCTTGCCTAAACACACAACCCAAAAACAATTAAGCATGCTCTCAAAATCTGTCAACAACAAAACAACATGTGTTCAACAATGCTTTGCATCCACACAACAAACTAGCACTACACACCTGATTCCACTAAAGGTTTGACGATGAGTTGATTGGTGGAATCAGGTGTGTAGTGGTGCTAGGGTAAAAAAAAAACGAAATGTGCACCCATTTGGGTCCCCAGGACCAGGATTAATAAACACTGAACTAGAGAGTCCAGTCTCGTCCATACACTTCTCCCAAGATCTGTGACATCAAGGCGTTTAATGGTAAGCCAGGGATCACTCGCTACCTTACAACTGAAGACAGTTGGTTTATAAACACTTATAGAAAAGCCTTCCCTCTGTGTTTGTGCCATGATGAAAACTCCAATGGGTCACAGTGACAGACACTCCAGTGCCAGACACTCCAGTGACAGACACAATCCAGTGACAGACACAATCCAGTGACAGACACAATCCAGTGACAGACACTCCAGTGACAGACAACCACCAGTGACAGACACAATCCAGTGACAGACACAATCCAGTGACAGACACAATCCCACAATCCAGTGACAGACACAATCCCACAATCCAGTGACAGACACAATCCAGTGACAGACACAATCCAGTGACAGACACAATCCAGTGACAGACACAATCCCACAATCCAGTGACAGACACAATCCCACAATCCAGTGACAGACACAATCCAGTGACAGACAACATCCAGTGACAGACACAATCCAGTGACAGACAACCTCCAGTGACAGACACAATCCAGTGACAGACACTCTAGTGACAGACACTCCAGTGACAGACACTCCAGTGACAGACACTCCAGTGACAGACACTCCCGTGACAGACACAATCCAGTGACAGACACAATCCAGTGACAGACACTCCAGTGACAGACACTCCAGTGACAGACACTCCAGTGACAGACACTCCAGTGACAGACACTCCAGGCTCATCCTGAGTAACAGATTCTAAAAAGTCTGTTCCTACATTGGCACTGATCTGGAAGAACTGAGCAGTCTAATGAGAAACATCTGCAATATTATGTTGACCTGTCAAGTCTTTTCCACTTTAGTACAGATGAACAGGAGGCAGGGAGGATGCTTAAGGAATAGAGGCAGAACTTGGCCTAGAAGCAGGGATGGGCAACTCCAGACCTCAGGGGCCTGATTGGTGTCACACTTCTGCCCCAGCTAACACACCTGACTCCAACAATCAACGAATCATGATCTTCAGTTTAGAATGCAATTAGTTGAATCATCTGTGTTTGCTAGGGATGGGGGGGAAAGTGTGAAACCACTCTGGCACCAGAGGACTGGAGTCGCCCATCTCTGGCCTAGAGTGTTTAAAAGGGCCAGAGACAAAACACTGGTTAGAACAACCCTCTGTTACCTCACCCTGCTCACCTCACCACACCTGCCATGGGAAAACAACATACTGGATGTGGTGACCCTGCTGAGGAAACATGTTGCAGGAGACTCACGAGAGGATTCATTCTTGGTGCTTAGTGAACGTTCATTAGAAATAAGCATCAGAAGAACGCTCAGTGAAAGCCTCATGCTTCACTTGTGGGTCTTTAAGTGTCATGCTTCAGAAGGACACTGTGGGTCTTTAAGTGGCATGCTTCAGAAGGACACTGTGGGTCTTTAAGTGGCATGCTTCAGAAGGACACTGTGGGTCTTTAAGTGGCATGCTTCAGAAGGACACTGTGGGTCTTTAAGTGGCATGCTTCAGAAGGACACTGGGTGTCTTTTTTTCCCCTTACATTTGAATTGTTTCACATTTTACTACATTGTTAGGAGCTAGTAACTTTGCTCCCTGCTATAAAAACCTACTAAACTGTGTACGCAACCAATACACTTTGATTTGACGTGTGTAAGTACAGCAGTTCTCCCCAGTCCCAATCACAATGCTCTTCTCCACCAATCACTGGGCAATCACTATGGGCCGAATACAAGCAGCAGAACACTGCTAATTATGTGAAACTTTGTTTGACGAATGTCCTGCAAACTTTGACACAAATTGAAGTTATGAGTGTTGGGTTTTTAAATGTGTTATCTTTATCAGTTTAAGTGGTCCAAGGACCTAATCAGGGAGAGCAATCAGTGAAACAAATTGAGATAAATAGTAGTGTGCTCCACATCTAGGTTTCTATCCTCTAAACTGGTCTGTCTGTCTGTCTGTCTGTCTGTCTGTCTGTCTGTCTGTCTGTCTGTCTGTCTGTCTGCTTGTCTAGCTGTCCACCTGCATGCATGCCTGTCTGTCTGTCTGTCTGTCTACCTGCCTCCATGCCTGTCTGTCTATCTGTCTACCTGTCTGCCTGCCTGTCTACCTGCCTGCTTCTCTGTCTGCTACCCTGTCTGCCTCCCTGTCTGTCTGTCTGTCTGTCTGTCTGTCTGTCTGTCTGTCTGTCTGTCTGTCTGTCTGTCTGTCTGTCTGTCTGTCTGTCTGTCTGTCTGTCTGTCTGTCTATCTGCCTGTCTACCTCCTACCTGCCTGCCTGTCTGCCTCCCTAGCTGCCTGTCACTATCAGGAGGATAGGCTCTGTAGGAGACAGACTGGAACCCAGGCTGATCATCACTATCAGGAGGAGAGACTCTGTATGAGACAGACTGGAACCCAGGCTGATCATCACTATCAGGAGGAGAGACTCTGTATGAGACAGACTGGAACCCAGGCTGATCAGATCAGGAGGAGAGACTCTGTAGGAGACAGACTGGAACCCAGGCTGATCATCACTATCAGGAGGAGAGACTCTGTATGAGACAGACTGGAACCCAGGCTGATCATCACTATCAGGAGGAGAGACTCTGTATGAGACAGACTGGAACCCAGGCTGATCATCACTATCAGGAGGAGAGACTCTGTATGAGACAGACTGGAACCCAGGCTGATCATCACTATCAGGAGGAGAGACTCTGTATGAGACAGACTGGAACCCAGGCTGATCAGATCAGGAGGAGAGACTCTGTAGGAGACAGACTGGAACCCAGGCTGATCATCACTATCAGGAGGAGAGACTCTGTATGAGACAGACTGGAACCCAGGCTGATCATCACTATCAGGAGGAGAGACTCTGTATGAGACAGACTGGAACCCAGGCTGATCAGATCAGGAGGAAAGACTCTGTATGAGACAGACTGGAACCCAGGCTGATCATCACTATCAGGAGGAGAGACTCTGTAGGAGACAGACTGGAACCCAGGCTGATCATCACTATCAGGAGGAGAGACTCTGTATGAGACAGACTGGAACCCAGGCTGATCATCACTATCAGGAGGAGAGACTCTGTATGAGACAGACTGGAACCCAGGCTGATCAGATCAGGAGGAGAGACTCTGTAGGAGACAGACTGGAACCCAGGCTGATCATCACTATCAGGAGGAGAGACTCTGTATGAGACAGACTGGAACCCAGGCTGATCATCACTATCAGGAGGAGAGACTCTGTATGAGACAGACTGGAACCCAGGCTGATCATCACTATCAGGAGGAGAGACTCTGTATGAGACAGACTGGAACCCAGGCTGATCATCACTATCAGGAGGAGAGACTCTGTATGAGACAGACTGGAACCCAGGCTGATCAGATCAGGAGGAGAGACTCTGTAGGAGACAGACTGGAACCCAGGCTGATCATCACTATCAGGAGGAGAGACTCTGTATGAGACAGACTGGAACCCAGGCTGATCATCACTATCAGGAGGAGAGACTCTGTATGAGACAGACTGGAACCCAGGCTGATCAGATCAGGAGGAGAGACTCTGTATGAGACAGACTGGAACCCAGGCTGATCATCACTATCAGGAGGAGAGACTCTGTAGGAGACAGACTGGAACCCAGGCTGATCATCACTATCAGGAGGAGAGACTCTGTATGAGACAGACTGGAACCCAGGCTGATCATCACTATCAGGAGGAGAGACTCTGTATGAGACAGACTGGAACCCAGGCTGATCAGATCAGGAGGAGAGACTCTGTAGGAGACAGACTGGAACCCAGGCTGATCATCACTATCAGGAGGAGAGACTCTGTATGAGACAGACTGGAACCCAGGCTGATCATCACTATCAGGAGGAGAGACTCTGTATGAGACAGACTGGAACCCAGGCTGATCATCACTATCAGGAGGAGAGACTCTGTATGAGACAGACTGGAACCCAGGCTGATCATCACTATCAGGAGGAGAGACTCTGTATGAGACAGACTGGAACCCAGGCTGATCATCACTATCAGGAGGAGAGACTCTGTATGAGACAGACTGGAACCCAGGCTGATCATCACTATCAGGAGGAGAGACTCTGTATGAGACAGACTGGAACCCAGGCTGATCATCACTATCAGGAGGAGAGACTCTGTAGGAGACAGACTGGAACCCAGGCTGATCATCACTATCAGGAGGAGAGACTCTGTATGAGACAGACTGGAACCCAGGCTGATCATCACTATCAGGAGGAGAGACTCTGTAGGAGACAGACTGGAACCCAGTGCTCCGATCTCATTTTCCTGTAGTCCACAATCATCTCCTTTGTCTTGATCACTTTGAGGGAGAGGGTTGTTGTCCTGGCACCACACGACCAGGTCTCTGACCCACTATATAGTGCACTACTTTTGACCAGGACCCTATATAGTGCACTACTTTTGACCAGGACCCTATAAAGTGCACTACTTTTGACCAGGACCCTATAAAGTGCACTACTTTTGACCAGGACCCTATAAAGTGCACTACTTTTGACCAGGACCCTATAAAGTGCACTACTTTTGACCAGGACCCTATAAAGTGCACTACTTTTGACCAGGACCCTATATAGTGCACTACTTTTGACCAGGATCCTATAAAGTGCACTACTTTTGACCAGGACCCTATAAAGTGCACTACTTTTGACCAGGACCCTATAAAGTGCACTACGTTTGACCAGGACCCTATAAAGTGCACTACTTTTGACCAGGACCCTATAAAGTGCCCTACTTTTGACCAGGACCCTATAAAGTGCCCTACTTTTGACCAGGATCCTATATAGTGCACTACTTTTGACCAGGATCCTATAAAGTGCACTACTTTTGACCAGGACCCTATAAAGTGCACTACTTTTGACCAGGACCCTATAAAGTGCACTACTTTTGACCAGGACCCTATAAAGTGCACTACTTTTGACCAGGACCCTTAGGGCACTATGTAGGGAATAGGGTACCCTTTGGTACATCCTAGGAGACAATTAGGAGGTAGAGCTTGTTGAGTAATTCGTCTGATCTCTGACACTCCTGCTGTGCTGGGCTGGTATCGACCTGGCCTGTGTGTTACAGTAGTGTAATTACACACTTCTAAACATAAAGATAGGAGGACGGACTCACACTCTCTGTGCCTTTAAAAGTGTGTATGCGCACAGGCACACACAGTTGGACTTAATCAAAACAAGCAAAGCCTATTACTATTATTTGTAACCCTTTCTTAACATTTATATTTTTGTCATTTAGCAGATGCTCTTATCCAGAGCGACTTACAGTAGTAGTGAGTGCTTACATTTTTCATACTTTTTTCATACTTAACAATCATTTGTAAATGTACCTTAATTCAATGCAAATGAATTTCACGAAAGCCAGAGTATACCGTATACCGCAACGAAGTTGACATTGTGGGTTGTTCACAATGTACGACAGACAGACTAAAACACTAAAAAGATGACTCCCTCAGCTGAGCAGTTGCTCTGTGTTGCTACATAAACACACCGTTGCTTCCAGAAATCCCAGCCAGGCTCAATTCAGGGAAGGAGGTTGAGGGGACTGGCTGGCTGGCTGGCTGGCTGGATAACTGACTGGGTGGCTGGCTGGGTGGCTGGGTGGATAACTGACTGGGTGGCTGGCTGGGTGGCTGGGTGGATAACTGACTGGGTGGCTGGCTGGGTGGCTGGGTGGATAACTGACTGGGTGGCTGGCTGGGTGGCTGGGTGGATAACTGACTGGGTGGCTGGCTGGGTGGCTGGGTGGATAACTGACTGGGTGGCTGGCTGGGTGGCTGGGTGGCTAACTGACTGGGTGGCTGGCTGGGTGGCTGGGTGGATAACTGACTGGGTGGCTGGCTGGGTGGCTGGGTGGATAACTGACTGGGTGGCTGGCTGGGTGGCTGGTTGGCTGGCTGGCTGGGTGGGTGGATAACTGACTGGGTGGCTGGCTGGGTGGCTGGGTGGATAACTGACTGGGTGGCTGGCTGGGTGGCTGGGTGGATAACTGACTGGGTGGCTGGCTGGGTGGCTGGGTGGATAACTGACTGGGTGGCTGGCTGGGTGGCTGGGTGGATAACTGACTGGGTGGCTGGCTGGGTGGCTGGGTGGATAACTGACTGGGTGGCTGGTTGGCTGGCTGGCTGGGTGGGTGGATAACTGACTGGGTGGCTGGCTGGGTGGCTGGTTGGCTGGCTGGCTGGGTGGATAACTGACTGGGTGGCTGGCTGGGTGGCTGGTTGGCTGGCTGGCTGGGTGGGTGGATAACTGACTGGGTGGCTGGCTGGGTGGCTGGTTGGCTGGCTGGCTGGCTGGATAGCTGACTGGGTGGCTGGCTGGGTGGCTGGGTGGATAACTGACTGGGTGGCTGGCTGGGTGGCTGGGTGGATAACTGACTGGGTGGCTGGCTGGGTGGCTGGGTGGATAACTGACTGGGTGGCTGGCTGGGTGGCTGGGTGGATAACTGACTGGGTGGCTGGCTGGGTGGCTGGTTGGCTGGCTGGCTGGCTGGGTGGGTGGATAACTGACTGGGTGGCTGGCTGGGTGGCTGGGTGGATAACTGACTGGGTGGCTGGCTGGGTGGCTGGTTGGCTGGCTGGCTGGGTGGGTGGATAACTGACTGGGTGGCTGGCTGGCTGGGTGGCTGGTTGGCTGGCTGGCTGGGTGGATAACTGACTGGGTGGCTGGCTGGGTGGCTGGTTGGCTGGCTGGCTGGGTGGGTGGATAACTGACTGGGTGGCTGGCTGGGTGGCTGGTTGGCTGGCTGGGTGGATAACTGACTGGGTGGCTGGCTGGGTGGCTGGTTGGCTGGCTGGCTGGCTGGATAGCTGACTGGGTGGCTGGCTGGCTGGATAACTGACTGGGTGGCTGGCTGGGTGGCTGGTTGGCTGGCTGGCTGGGTGGATAACTGACTGGGTGGCTGGCTGGGTGGCTGGTTGGCTGGCTGGCTGGGTGGATAACTGACTGGGTGGCTGGCTGGTTGGCTGGCTGGCTGGCTGGATAGCTGACTGGGTGGCTGGCTGGGTGGCTGGTTGGCTGGCTGGCTGGGTGGACAACTGACTGGGTGGCTGGCTGGGTGGCTGGTTGGCTGGCTGGCTGGCTGGCTGGATAGCTGACTGGGTGGCTGGCTGGATAACTGACTGGGTGGCTGGCTGGGTGGCTGGTTGGCTGGCTGGCTGGATAACTGACTGGGTGGCTGGCTGGGTGGCTGGTTGGCTGGCTGGCTGGATAACTGACTGGGTGACTGGCTGGGTGGCTGGTTGGCTGGCTGGCTGGATAGCTAACTGGGTGGCTGGTTGGGTGGCTGGTTGGCTGGATAACTGACTGGGTGGCTGACCAAGTTCATCTGTACAAACAATAGTATGCAAGTATAAACACCATGGGACCACGCAGCCGTCATACCGCTCAGGAAGGAGACGCGTTCTGTCTCCTAGAGATGAACGTACTTTGGTGCGAAAAATGCAAATCAATCCCGGAACAACAGCAAAGGACCTTGTGAAGATGCTGGAGGAAAGAGGTACAAAAGTATCTATATCCACAGTAAAACAAGTTCTATATCGACATAACCTGAAAGGCACCTCAGCAAGGAAGAAGCCACTGCTCCAAAACCGCCATAAAAAAGCCAGACTACGATTTGCAACTGCACATGGGGACAAAGATCGTACTTTTTGGAGAAATGTCCTCTGGTCTGATTAAACAAAAATAGAACTGTTTGGCCATAATAACCATCGTCATGTTTGGAGGAAAAAGGGGGAGGCTTGCAAGCCGAAGAACACCATCCCAACCGTGAAGCACGGGGGTGGCAGCATCATGTTGTGGGGGTGCTTTGCTGCAGGAGGGAATGGTGCACTTCACAAAATAGATGGCGTCATGAGGCAAGGAAATTATGTGGATACATTGAAGCAACATCTCAAGACATCAGTCAGGAAGTTAAAGCTTGGTCGCAAATTTTATTTTTATTTTACCTTTATTGGGTCTTCCAAATGGACAACGACCCCAAGTATACTTCCGAAGTTGTGGCAAAATGACTTAAGGACTGTCACGCCCTGGCCTTAGTATTCTTTGTTTTCTTTATTATTTTAGTTAGGTCAGGGTGTGACATGGGGAATGTTTGTGTTTTTGTCTAGTCTTGGGTGGTTATATGGTAAAGGGGGTGTTGGGTTTAGTGTATGGGGTTGTGTTTAGTGAATGTGTCTAGGTATGTCTATGGTTGCCTGAGTGGTTCTCAATCAGAGACAGCTGTCTTTCATTTGTCTCTGATTGGGAGCCATATTTAAGGCAGCCATAGGCATTATGCGTTTGTGGGTAATTGTCTATGTAGAACGTTTGTAGCTTTTGTATTGCACTTACGTTTGTAGCTTCACGGTCGTTTGTTGTTTTGTTTTGTTATAAGTGTTCGTTTCGTGTTTCACTCGTCTCAAATAAAAGAGATGTATTTTTCACACGCTGCGCCTTGGTCCACTCATTATCCTCAAGACGATCGTGACAAGGACAACAAAGTCAAGGTATTGGAGTTGCCATCACAAAGCCCTGACCTCAATCCTATAGAAAATGTGTAGGCAGAACTGACTGAAAAAGTGTGTGCTACCAAGGAGGCCTACAAACCTGACTCAGTTACACCAGCTCTATCAGGAGGAATGGGCCAAAATTCACCCAACTTATTGTGGGAAGCTTGTGGAATGCTACCCGAAAATGTTTGACCCAAGTTAAACAATTTAAAGGCAATGCTACCAAATACTAACTAAGTGTATGTAAACTTCTGACCCACTGGGAATGTGATGAAAGAAATAAAAGCTGAAATGAATCATTCTCTCTACTATTATTCTGACTAAACTTCCGACTTCAACTGCATCCGCGGGGACTGCGGGTTATGAGTCAACCCGCGCATCACTAATCTGCACAGTCAGCAGTACAGGAAGTAAATATAGAAGAGAAACAACAGTACTGCTGACGCATTGTTTGGCAAACAGTCAGTCACGAAAACAGCTTCCTGAAATACACACCACCAATGAACACAAACTGTTAATTTGGAAATGAGGATCTCAAAGTGGCTAATACTGAGCTACCAATACAGAGGAGAAGGGGGAGAGAGAGAGAGCGTGAGAGAGGTATATATTTTAAATGGCATGCAAATTACAGGGCGCTTTTGAGATTTGAATAAGACAAGCTTACAAACTGACTGTTATGTGCGTACCGTTGTTGTTAACCCACCACTGAAACCTGCACTGCTACTGTCTACACATCACATCACCCACACACGGATGACAGTCATTGTAATGAGCTGTATCACACACTGCTCTCCCTGCAGCTCAATAATAGGACTATACTGGTAATATGGTTTAATAAGCAGCAGCACAGTAGTTAGGCTTATTATGTGGTGGTGTTGTGTTGTGTTGTTGTGGTGTGTTGTGTTGGTGTTATGTGGGGGTGGTATGTTGTGTGGTGGTGTTGTGTGGTGGTGGTGTGTTGTGGTGTGTTGTGTTGGTGTTGTGTGGTGGTGGTGTGTTGTGGTTGTGGTGTGTTGTTGTGTTGTGTGGTGGTGTGTTGTGTGGTGGTGTTGTGTGGTGGTGGTGTGTTGTGGTGTGGTTGTGGTGTGTTGTTGTGTTGTGTGGTGGTGTGTTGTGTGGTTGTGGTGTGGTGTGGTGGTGGTGTGGTGTGGTGTGGTGGTGGTGATGGTGTGGTGATGGTGTGGTGTGGTGGTGGTGATGGTGATGGTGTGGTGATGGTGTAGTGATGATGTGGTGGTGGTGTGGTGTGTGGGGTGGTGGTGGTGGTGATGGTGTGGTGATGGTGTGGTGATGGTGTAGTGATGATGTGGTGGTGGTGTGGTGATGGTGTGGTGATGGTGATGGTGTGGTGGTGTGGTGGTGGTGTGGTGTGGTGGTGGTGTGGTGGTGGTGTGGTGTGGTGTGGTGTGGTGGTGGTGTGGTGGTGGTGGTGGTGTGGTGGTGGTGGTGGTGGTGGTGGTGGTGTGGTGGTGGTGGTGGTGGTGGTGGTGGTGTGGTGGTGGTGTGGTGTGGTGGTGGTGGTGGTGGTGGTGTGGTGGTGGTGTGGTGGTGGTGTGGTGGTGGTGGTGTGGTGTGGTGTGGTGGTGGTGTGGTGGTGGTGTGGTGTGGTGGTGGTGGTGGTGGTGGTGGTGGTGTGGTGGTGTGTTGCGCTTTATAAATGCTTTATCATTTATAAGCATTTGTTACAATGAATGAATATTGAAAATAATGTATATGGAGACAGGGTTTTGACTAGGTGTTATAGGCTACAGCTACGACCGGAAGGGACTTTTTCATAGCAGGTTAGGAGAACTTATGCAACAGGTTAGGATAATTTAATGTAGCAGGTTAGGAAAATAAGGTTAAGGTTAGGAAAATGGTTAGGGTTAGCTAAAATGCTCTCTGAATCTGCTACGGAAAGTAACTTCCGGTCTTAGCTGCAGTGTTGCCATGTCCGTGGTTTTCCTGCAACATTGGGCTACTTTGAAAAACGATGTCACGGGTAAAAATGTATTGGTCGCTGGTTGTGGGTTTTTGGGCTATTTCTAAGTTGCCCGCGGCCTCCGTGGCATTTCTCTTAAAATATATATTTGTCACTGTGACCTGCTGCTGACTGTCAGGCAGTGAGGCAGGCTATTACTGAGTGAGTGGTGAGGAGGACCGGAGGAGGACTGGGGGGGGGGGGGGGGGGTGTGTGTGTGTGTGTGTGTGTGTGTGTGTGTGTGTGTGTGTGTGTGTGTGTGTGTGTGTGTGTGTGTGTGTGTGTGTGTGTGTGTGTGTGTGTGTGTGTGTGTGTGTGTGTGTGTGTGTGTTGAAAGAGCGTGAGGAGAAGGAACTTTTGCCCAGTTGTAGGTAGGCTATTTAGATTGTCATTATGGAGACACCTGTTCCCAACCCTTTTTTCTGTAAAACATATTAATACGCTGGAACTGATGCACATCAAGAAATAATGGAGACAAAGCACTGGAAAACGACTGTGGGCGCGCTAGAGCGAATGACATAAATTAGCTCGAAGGTGGTTTTGACTTTGCTTAAAGAAAATGGTATCAAGCTTTATGCATGCTCAGTTCTTGGGTCTCGGGGGGGATGCCTGAGTGTGAATTTGAAATGGAAGTTATGGAACTATCCTCGCTTGGTTCTTTTTATGGGGGGAAAAGTCCTCAATGAAACTGAGATTTAAAATGTGGAGAATGATACATTTGCCTCTGTTGGCCATCAAATAACCTATTCATTTCTATGCCATTGTAGGCTACCATTTGATACAATACATATGTTGAAATGACGATATCACTGGAGTCATTGCAAATGAATGTGTGCCACGTGTGTAGCCTGCCTGGAGCTGGCAAACAACAAGTAGCCTGTAACTTCAGTTTATTGTTGTTGTAGCCTTGTGCTGTTGTGCAATTATTCATGGACATGTTTAGTTAATTCAATTGGAAGTTATCAAAGATCTATCGCAATTGCCGATCAGTCGTTAGGACGCATTAGATTGACGGTAAAATTAGTCAGATTAGGCTACAGGTAATTCATATTTAATACATTTTATTCTACATCTTGTCTAGGCGACTGTAGACTATCTGAAATGAGATGTAGGCCTATCAGGGGCTACAAACTACCTGCTTTTATCTACGTAAACCATGACAAATTTGAATTACAATAATAAACCCAGATTTTAGTCTGTAGCCTATTGAAATGACAAGTCAATCTGGCAAATGGGCCATTTATACAAGTTTGTATTTATTAACATCTGGTACATAATAACAGCACAATTGCCAGACAATAGCCTGATATTAGTTTATGCTCTTCCAAGTGTTTCTTGCTCAGAGATTTCGAGATCCTCTGTCCAACTTTCATCACTCAAACTCTCCTGTCAGATTTACCTAGTTATGCACATGTCCAAAGGGGATTTATTTACAATTATAAACCTGGTTTGAGCCCTGAATGCTGATTGGCTATTAACCGTGGTATATCAGACTATAGCAATAAGGCATACTGGGGGTTTGTGGTATATGGCCCTATATACCACGGCTAACGGCTGTATCCAGGCACATTGTGTTGTGTCATGCTTAAAAACAGCCCTTAGCCATGGTAAATCGGCCATATACCATACGCCCGTGTGCCTTATTGCTTAATCATACCAGTAAAACGAGTTAAATTGACATCCATTGATGAACAATTGCCTGGCGAGTTTAATGAGGGCGAATTATCTTTTCTCCTGCGACATATTCAAATTCCTTCATTATGTCATGTCATAGCTCACAATAATTGTGTTGATGAAAACCGAATTTTGCTTCTAACGTCGTTACAAGTTACTACGAAATTCGTTCTTAATTCACTCGATAACGTTATGGAAAAAGGGTTTATTATATTAATATGTCAACTCCTCTTTCGCTGTAAAAAAAAAAAAAAAAATAGGAAGAAGAAAAAAGGGCTAGTTTTATGGCCTTTTGTGCGGGTTTTGAGTGGTCAATCGGCAAAAAAAATCAGGCAACCCTGCTTAGCTGTACCCCATCTAGTCACAACCAGAGTCCATCTATGTTGGATCATTATAGGCTAGGCTACTGCACAAAGTGTACATAATACCAGCTACATCACTGTGTGAGCATGGACACGGACAGACAATGCATTGGGGGAGTATGCTGCTTTAGCATACTGAATAACATTATCTTACCTTGATATGCCACAATTGTGAGAGCAATCTATTAACGGGCGTGTGTATTGCAATGATCGTACAGTACATATCGTAGCAGACACATCAATTGACTGTCAAGGCGCTACTACGGTACATTCTAACAAAGGGCCGGCATGTTCGTCCGCCTATAAACGTTGTGTTGACATTTCAGAGAGAATAAATGTGTCAAGAACAGACTACAGCATAGGTAACCGGTACAGTGCCTGAGCACATGGTATAGGTAGCCCAATGATAATGAATGATGATCCAGGTTCTTTTGTTCCAAATGCTGCAATACACATGTGCCCATACCTAAGCCCGCAAAAGAGTATAGGAAAGCTTTGACATGACATTGCTGATGAAGAAATATGTCCAATGGTATTTTAAAAAGTTTCACTCACCGGAATAGGAAGTCTGCCTGGACCAATGTTTTGGAGAGCCCGCGAGCACTAGATTGATGTCCCGGGTGGAACCGTGGAAATGATGTTACTGACACAGCGTTCAATCACTACATTAAAACACAGAATAATAATACAACAACTGACAAGTACTCTCTGTCGGACAACCCCTTTTATAAATCCAACCTGAAACACACCCGCATCATTCCATAAACACGCCTTGTCCCTAGCGATCTATAGTGCGCTGAAATTTGTCCCATCGTTCACACCCTCTCTTCCGCAATATATGTAGTAGGCTACACATTGGCGACAGCGCTTCCTTCCACTTGCTTTCACTTTAAAGTCCCACTGTAGAAATAGCCTACAGTAGGCTATCCTAAAAATATTTTTGTTAGAATATGGAGTCTTTAGAACAGTCTTTAGAACGTATAGGAAAATTGCTGACCTTCGTACGCATGTCGACAGTAGCCTACACATATAGAAATAATACAACGAACTTTTATGATTCGTCAAACATTTCTGTAGGATAATTGTCATGTTGGGTCCTACGAACCGTCATATTACGGCATGTGTAGTCTTTTCGTTCAAATTGTATCAGACTTAAACAGCTGCTTCTATAGGTTTTTGTAAGCTATCAACATAGAGAAACATTGTGTGTCCAAATGCTTTCGGGAATTGTGGAAAAGAAAGCTCCATTTGCAATATCACAAATATTAGGTTAAATGTCTAACATCTAAAGGATTTTGGATAGGAATAACTTATTCGGTTTAACTTATCTATGGCTCTATTCAATCAAAACCTGAAACTGGACTTTCCAGATATGTAAGATAGTAACTTAGTTGAATTGTGATGTGTAAAGTAGTAGGCTAGTTAAAAATCAAAGGTCCAATGCAGCCGTTTTAATCCTAATATCAAATCATTTCTGGGTAACAATGAAGTACCTTCCTGTGATTGGTTTAAATTAAAACGGTCAAAAAAAGAAACAAAAATAGCTTCTTATCAAAGAGCAATGTTTCAAGCCAGAATTTTGCTTCGACTGTCTGGGAGTGGTCTGAGTGGGGAGGGGGAAACTGAAAACGGTCTGTTATTGGCAGAAAGGTTTAGAACTCTATCTTATTGGTCTATTAACTAATTTTCCTCCTGGTGATGTCACCAGGCCAGCCAAAACTCCACCCACCAAAACAGGCTGAAATTTCTTTTCAAACAGCTCTGACATTAAAAGGGCTTTATCATACCTTTCACATTTCACAGTATTATTCCAACCACATTGTGGATATATATATATATATATATATATATATATATATATATATATATATATATATATATATATATATATATATATATATATGTGTGTGTGTGTGTGTGTGTGTGTGTGTGTGTGTGTCATGTGTTGACTACACTGGGCCTTTAGTACTTATTGAAACTGTCAGTGTGGGAAGAATGACCTTGCTGGCGTCACCTTCTCTGAAACGTCTGTACACTGTATACTGTGTTTGATTGAACATCGCCCAGGGCCATGAGTTTGTAGCTGGCTACACGATTCAGCTAATCTATTGGGATGAGTAACGTAGCATTGAATGACATGCAGAGACTGTGTTATTATGAAAGAGATCTTGCTGCCTCCTCTGCTCTCCTCCATCAGTAGGATGTTACCTCAGCAGCTTGAGTCACAGGTGCATTTCTTTGTTTATCAGTTTGAATAACGTGTTTGGCCGGACACAGTGAACTCACACACATACACACACACACCCACACACACACACACACACACACCCACACACCACACACACACACACACACAGACTAGAGAATCAACAATGCAACAAGGGACTGAAGTCAGAAAGTGCAGTAAGTTTGTTGTTGGTCAGAACTTTCTCTGTCGTTGCCGACCATCGCCATGAGGGAAGTTCATACAGAGTTCATCTTGGTTCCTTGGCAACAGCCCCGGCTTCAGAGAACACAGCTCAAGGACTGACATCATGGGTTGGATGGAGGGAAAACTGACTGGCCCTCCTTGTAGCAAGAGATTTGTATCTCCCACCCAAGAAAACACACAAACACACATCCGTGCACACTGACGCACACATGCCATGCACCCACACAGTCTCTCACGCAGAGCTGGAGAACTTCAACTGTCAGTGTGTCTTTGGATCCGTCAACGTGTCTTTGAAAACTGGCCTCCACACACAGGCCCAAGCCCTACACAGTGGGGCCTAGAAATAGCCTGTTTACTTATGTGAGTCATCACGTCAATAATTTACTTCACAGCTTCCTCTGTACTGCCTAAAGTCTGAGGCGCAGGTCTAGGCAGAAATTACAGTGTGGCTGGGCCTGAATAACAGTGACTGGGACATTTTCCAGCAAAAAAATACCCAGACATCAGTGGTGCTGTTCTGGTGCATGGAGAAGTGGGTTTAGTCTAATTTAGCCGAACATGTCCTAAACGGCTTGCCTGGCCTAATGAAAGGCGCCCTGTGTGAAACATTATATGAGAAACAGATGTAATTTTACATTTCTTTATTTAACTATGCAAGTCAGTTAAGAACAAATTATTATTTACAATGACAGCGGGTTAACTGCCTTGTTCAGGGGCAGAAGGACAGATGTTTACCTTGTCAGCTCAGGAATTCGATCTTGCAACCTTCCCGGTTACTGGCCCAACGCTCTAACCACTAGTCGACCTGCCGCACCATGTAGGCTACTCTGAATGACCAAAAATCGTGGCAATGCGAATGACATCCACCATGATATCCAGAATTAAATAACAGGCCTGGTATGTTAGGCTAAGAGACCAGATAAGCGTGGAGGTAAGACATGGAACAGATTTATGTGGTGTTGCGTTACATGACAACAGGATAGTGAGGATATCCTACACTTCACAGCAGTTATTTGCTGCTTATGCATCTCTATGCGTTTTGCTAGAGGAGATTTATGGGTTACCAAAAAAGGCCATGGCTACATTCAGTTCCATACACCATGGTTTCCACACATTTTTACCCTACTATTACTATTCTTGTATAACTTTTCCAGGCTGTAGACTTTGCCACATGTAGGCTATATCGTCTATAGGGGAAATGGTGATCGCTACCGGATCGAGGCAGGGCCTAAACGTCATAACCTGTCCCTAAAAGCCCTTCTGCCGAGAAGCAAAACAAAGACGATAGGAGGCTAAACTGTGGAACTCACCAGACCTGAATAAATCCACAATTCTCCGTGTATATCAGGAGTCGGCGAACAGAGCGGAGCTGTCCGGTGCTGAAATCTTTGATCCCGACTTTCGCCGGGTTTAGCAAGCGCCAGCTGTAATGAATGTAATTCCCCGGATATAACCTAACGTACTTGAAAGCACACGGGAGACAGTCATGTCAGGTTCAAGTTGTTTACTGAACTCAACAGGTTACCTTACATTACGTTACATTTCATGACACCGGCCAAGCTGCCTTAACTGCCTGTGGTGCTGAATATTATAGGCCTATGCTATGGTTTACTTTTCAAACCCATATTGTCAAATATTTCACATGATTTGTGTTTGTGTACGCTACTTTGTGCATGATCTCTATTGTGCTATATAACTGATACGGCCGTCTACCTCCACTACACTACTTTCATACGCATCAGTGGGGATTAAGAAGTGAGTCTATGCAATGCCCACTGAAAAAAGTGTATAACCTCCAGTACACCACTACCCGAAATATTTAAGTGAAAATTAGTGCAATCCTATTGTATCATTTAACACATAACGCAGGATAAATGTGACTAACAACAACAAATTTACCTTGACAAACAAGGCCGTTATTATTACCAAGGTAGGCAGCGCAAGAGCGCAAAATACACAACTGCTTACAACAACGCTGACAAAAATAAGACAGATTGTCCAAGTCAAACGGTAAACAAACATAATGAAATACACAACGTCTATCACCTAGCGGCTATCACCTAGCGGCTAGGTCCTAGCGGCTATCACCTAGCGGCTAGGTCCTAGCCAACAAATATTCAGAGAGATCAAAAGAGAAAGAGAGATTCTACAGCAGCAGACAAGTGCAGTGATAAAAATACCGTCACAAAATATGGATAATAGATGAAGTGTTAGGTACGACAGACCAACCTTTATGAAATAATCGTAATGTTCACAATAACTTAAGTTGATAAAAAAATACCTAACACATCATTAGGTGATAATATATGTATCATTATGGATTTATAATCAGCTATAATGCAGTGGTCATTTTGGACCCGGGAACACAGAATGAATTAACATGAAACGAGCACAACAGGAGGGGTAAGGGGAGGATCTTCATGTTCTTTCTGAATGTATAACGGACTGTGTTAACTTCTGTACTGACGATGTGGTGCCAAGCAAAACTGTGAAATACTATGCAAATAATAAGCCATGGGTCACAAAATAAATCAAGGAGGCACTGAACAGGAAAAAGAAGGCCTTTTGAAAATGGAGATGGGATGAGTTGAGAGTAGTATAGAATGAGATTAAAGGGCTGATCAGGAAAGGCAAACATGAATACAAACTGAAGCTAGAACGTAAGCTGCAAACGAATAACATGAAGGATGTCTGGGATGGTATGAAGAAGATAACAGCTACAGCGGACAACTACAGAGTGATGAGGCAAGGGACAGAGCTGCAGAGTTTAACCAGTCTACCAGATTCCATAATACGATTTCTCAGCAGAGCAACAGCAGATAGGAGAGGTGCTGGACTCTGATCTGGGAAGCACTGAGCCCATGAGCTTGTTAGCTAGCTCGCGCTCCCGCTAGTGTTAGCACTACTGTTAGCATTTTGCATTGGCATTAACATTTTAGCACGAGTTGGACCGCAGAGTGAAGGAAAAGCAGCTAACAAGTGCTCAGCATATGAGGGAACTCCTTCAAGACTGTTGGAAAAGCATTCCAGGTGAAGCTGGTTGAGAGAATGCCAAGAGTGTGCAAAGCTGTCATCAAGGCAAAGGGTGGCTACTTTGAAGAATCTAAAATATGTATTTTAGATGGGGTTACTACATGAATCCATATGTGTTAATTCATAGTTCTGATGTCTTCACTAGTATCCTACAATGTAGAAAATAGTACAAATAAACTCTTGAATGAGTAGGTGGGTCCAAACTTTTGACTGGTACTGTATATCGTTCATTGTATTTATATTACGTATGCATTTCAACAATTTTGTAATGTTTATTTGAGCACATTTGCCTGAGTTTCATGTGTACAAGTCCAACAAGCTGTTTAGTCTATTGCCACGTGTCTAGGCCATGTGTCTATGCCTGCTGTAGTGTAAAGCCCTTGCTGTTATAGACTTACCTGTGCTAGCTCATACAGCCATGTCATTCATATAAATTCAGTGCTATAGCCTAAGTTCTTTCTCATCTTTCCTTTCAGAACCACATAGTTAATGTCAGTTCTCACTGGACATGATTCTCCTTTATCTGAACCATGAGTGGTCAGGTGTGTGTGTGTGTGTGTGTGTGTGTGTGTGTGTGTGTGTGTGTGTGTGTGTGTGTGTGTGTGTGTGTGTGTGTGTGTGTGTGTGTGTGTGTGTGTGTGTGTGTGTGTGTGTGTGTGTGTGTATGTGTGTGTGTGTGTGTGTGTGTGTGTGTGTGGATATTTTCCATCTTAACCTGGACATCTGCCTCATCCTTGTTCTGACCAGACATTCTGTAGTGGTTACTACCGGCCTCAAGCCGTAGCACCTAAGGTTTCTCATTATATTCATGGTCCTTCGATTCCCTACAACCCTACCCTTTATATTTCATGTGGTGAAGTAGCTGAAGTGTCATGGCCGTCGTATGAACAGGACCAAGGTGCAGCGTGGTGAGCGTACATATTCATTTATTTAGGTGAACACGCCGACAAAACAATAAACACTACAAAACAACCGTGAAGCTTAAGGGCTATGTGCCACAAACAAAGTTAACCTCCCACAAAGACAGGTGGGAAAAAGGGGTACCTAAGTATGGTTCTCAATCAGAGACAACGATAGACAGCTGTCCCTGATTGAGAACCTTACCCGGCCAAAACATAGAAATACAAATAATAGAACTAAAAAACATAGAATACCCACCCCAAATCACACCCTGACCAAACCAAATAGAGACATAAAAAGGACCTCTAAGGTCAGGGCGTGACATGAAGAGGATCAATCCCAGTAAGTCACCAGGGCCTGATGGGGTTAAAGCCAGAGCTAATCAACTGGCTTTCATACTGCAGGATATTTTCCACCTGTCCCCCTAATACTGTCAGATATTCCTACTAAATGGAAAACATCATGCATAGTGTCCATCTCAAAGAATGCAGGAGGTACTGCACTGATAGACTTTAGACCAGTGGATTTGACATCACAAGTGATGAAAACCTTAAGGGTATTAAAACCCGCTCTAAGACGAGGTGTAGGCCTAACTGGATCCTGGTGGTGAAGACGCTCTACCCCCACAGAGTATACTGTACGAGCACCTGGAGAAGCCCGGCTGCGTGGTGGAAACAAATGTTCTTTGACTTCTTCAGTGCTTTCAATATCACACAACCCCACCTGCTGGCCCAGAAGCTGAAGGACATCCACGTAAACCCAAACACAATCAAATGGACTGTGAACTACCTGAGCAATAGACCACAGTTGGTAAGACTGAACCAGGAAGTATCAGATCGGATATGTACAAACACGGGAGGCGCCGCAGGGGATGGTCCTGTCACCTTTTCTGTTTACCCTCTACTCACATGATTTCACACACAAAAATGAACTGAGCCACTTACAGAAATTCTCTGACGACTCTGCTATAGTCAGCTGTGTGATGAGAGGAGACTCTGCTATAGTCAGCTGTGTGATGAGAGGAGACTCTGCTATAGTCAGCTGTGTGATGAGAGGAGACTCTGCTATTGTCACCTGTGTGATGAGAGGAGACTCTGCTGTAGTCAGCTGTGTGATGAGAGGAGACTCTGCTATAGTCAGCTGTGTGATGAGAGGAGACTCTGCTATAGTCAGCTGTGTGATGAGAGGAGACTCTGCTATAGTCAGCTGTGTGATGAGAGGAGACTCTGCTGTAGTCAGCTTTGTGATGAGAGGAGACTCTGCTTTAGTCAGCTGTGTGATGAGAGGAGACTCTGCTATAGTCAGCTGTGTGATGAGAGGAGACTCTGCTATAGTCAGCTGTGTGATGAGAGGAGACTCTGCTATTGTCAGCTGTGTGATGAGAGGAGACTCTGCTATAGTCAGCTTTGTGATGAGAGGAGACTCTGCTATAGTCAGCTTTGTGATGAGAGGAGACTCTGCTATAGTCAGCTGTGTGATGAGAGGAGACTCTGCTGTAGTCAGCTGTGTGATGAGAGGAGACTCTGCTATTAGTCAGCTGTGTGATGAGAGGAGACTGCTATAGTCAGCTGTGTGATGAGAGGAGACTCTGCTATAGTCAGCTGTGTGATGAGAGGAGACTCTGCTATAGTCAGCTTTGTGATGAGAGGAGACTCTGCTATAGTCAGCTGTGTGATGAGAGGAGACTCTGCTATAGTCAGCTGTGTGATGAGAGGAGACTCTGCTATAGTCAGCTGTGTGATGAGAGGAGCTGCTAGAGTCAGCTGTGTGATGAGAGGAGACTCTGCTATAGTCAGCTGTGTGATGAGAGGAGACTCTGCTATAGTCAGCTGTGTGATGAGAGGAGACTCTGCTATAGTCAGCTGTGTGATGAGAGGAGACTGCTATAGTCAGCTGTGTGATGAGAGGAGACTCTGCTGTAGTCAGCTGTGTGATGAGAGAAGACTCTGCTGTAGTCAGCTGTGTGATGAGAGGAGACTCTGCTGTAGTCAGCTGTGTGATGAGAGGAGACTCTGCTGTAGTCAGCTGTGTGATGAGAGGAGACTCTGCTGTAGTCAGCTGTGTGATGAGAGGAGACTCTGCTATAGTCAGCTGTGTGATGAGAGGAGACTCTGCTATAGTCAGCTGTGTGATGAGAGGAGACTCTGCTATAGTCAGCTGTGTGATGAGAGGAGACTCTGCTATAGTCAGCTGTGTGATGAGAGGAGACTCTGCTATAGTCAGCTGTGTGATGAGAGGAGACTCTGCTATAGTCAGCTGTGTGATGAGAGGAGACTCTGCTATAGTCAGCTGTGTGATGAGAGGAGACTGCTATAGTCACCTGTGTGATGAGAGGAGACTCTGCTATTGTCACCTGTGTGATGAGAGGAGACTCTGCTATTGTCAGCTGTGTGATGAGAGGAGACTCTGCTATAGTCAGCTGTGTGATGAGAGGAGACTGCTATAGTCAGCTGTGTGATGAGAGGAGACTCTGCTATTAGTCAGCTGTGTGATGAGAGGAGCTGCTAGTCAGCTGTGTGATGAGAGGAGACTGCTATAGTCAGCTGTGTGATGAGAGGAGACTCTGCTATAGTCAGCTGTGTGATGAGAGGAGACTCTGCTATAGTCAGCTGTGTGATGAGAGGAGACTGCTATAGTCAGCTGTGTGATGAGAGGAGACTCTGCTGTAGTCAGCTGTGTGATGAGAGAAGACTCTGCTGTAGTCACCTGTGTGATGAGAGGAGACTCTGCTATTGTCACCTGTGTGATGAGAGGAGACTCTGCTATAGTCAGCTGTGTGATGAGAGGAGACTCTGCTATAGTCAGCTGTGTGATGAGAGGAGACTGCTATAGTCAGCTGTGTGATGAGAGGAGACTCTGCTATAGTCAGCTGTGTGATGAGAGGAGACTCTGCTATAGTTAGTCAGCTGTGTGATGAGAGGAGACTCTGCTGTAGTCAGCTGTGTGATGAGAGGAGACTCTGCTATAGTCAGCTGTGTGATGAGAGGAGACTCTGCTATAGTCAGCTGTGTGATGAGAGGAGACTCTGCTATAGTCAGCTGTGTGATGAGAGGAGACTCTGCTATAGTCAGCTGTGTGATGAGAGGAGACTCTGCTATAGTCAGCTGTGTGATGAGAGGAGACTCTGGTTTAGTCAGCTGTGTGATGAGAGGAGACTCTGGTTTAGTCAGCTGTGTGATGAGAGGAGACTCTGCTATAGTCAGCTGTGTGATGAGAGGAGACTGCTATAGTCAGCTGTGTGATGAGAGGAGACTGCTATAGTCAGCTGTGTGATGAGAGGAGACTCTGCTATAGTCAGCTGTGTGATGAGAGGAGACTGCTATAGTCAGCTGTGTGATGAGAGGAGACTCTGCTATAGTCAGCTGTGTGATGAGAGGAGACTGCTATAGTCAGCTGTGTGATGAGAGGAGACTGCTATAGTCAGCTGTGTGATGAGAGGAGACTCTGCTATAGTCAGCTGTGTGATGAGAGGAGACTCTGCTGTAGTCAGCTGTCTGATGAGAGGAGACTCTGCTGTAGTCAGCTGTGTGATGAGAGGAGACTGCTATAGTCAGCTGTGTGATGAGAGGAGACTCTGCTATAGTCAGCTGTGTGATGAGAGGAGACTCTGCTATAGTCAGCTGTGTGATGAGAGGAGACTCTGCTGTAGTCAGCTGTGTGATGAGAGGAGACTCTGCTATAGTCAGCTGTGTCGTGAGAAGAGACTCTGCTCATCACAGGGATATAAAAGAGTAATTTGTGAAATGGTATGATTTCAATTACTTTGACCTGAATGTACTGAAGACCAAGGAGCTCGTGGTATATTTTAGGAAAAATAAATATGTTTTTAATCCCATTTCTATTAATTGTGAAGAGATAGTAATAGTGGACAACAAACTGAACTTGAAGGAGAATTTTCACAGTGTTTACAAAAAAAGCCCAATCCAGACTGTACTTTTTAATAAGGAAGCTTAGATTTTTTTTTACTGTACAGTATGTGGCAAAATGCTTCGTATGTTCTGTAGCAGTATCGTGGCCAGTGTAGTGACCTATGCGTGCTGGAAAGGGAATTTAACCTAGGAAGACAAACACGCTAACAAAGCCAGTGCTACAATTGGCTGCAGCCTGGAATCAATGTCGGACATGTTCATGAAAAGACTGCAAGTTAAAACACACATGATCATAGACAATGACACATACCCACTCCACAGTACTCTGATGAAAAACACCCACTCCACAGGGCTCTGATGAAACATACCCACTCCACAGGGCTGCAATGAAACATACCTACTCCACAGGGCTCTGATGACACATACCCACTCCACAGGGCTGCAATGAAACATACCCACTCCACAGGGCTCTGATGACACATACCCACTCCACAGGGCTGTAATGAAAAACACCCACTGCACAGGGCTGTAATGAAACACACCTACTCCACAGGGCTGTAATGAAACATACCTACTCCACAGGGCTGTAATGAAACATATCCACTCCACAGGGCTCTGATGACACATACCTACTCCACAGTACTCTGATGAAACATACCTACTCCACAGGGCTGTAATGAAACATACCCACTCCACAGGGCTCTGATGAAACACCCACTCCACAGGGCTCTGATGAAACACACCTACTCCACAGGGCTGTAATGAAACATACCTACTCCACAGGGCTGTAATGAAACATACCCACTCCACAGGGCTCTGATGAAACACCCACTCCACAGGGCTCTGATGAAACATACCTACTCCACAGGGCTGTAATGAAACATACCTACTCCACAGGTCTCTGATGAAACATACCTACTCCACAGTGCTCTGATGAAACATACCTACTCCACAGGGCTGTAATGAAACATACCCAATCCACAGTACTCTGATGAAACATACCAACTACACAGGCCTCTGATGAAACATACCCACTCCACAGGGCTGTAATGAAACATACCTACTCCACAGGGCTCTGATGAAACATACCTACTCCACAGGGCTGTAATGAAACATACCAACTCCACAGGGCTGTAATGAAACATACCTACTCCACAGGGCTGTAATGAAACATACCTACTCCACAGGGCTGTAATGAAACATACCAACTCCACAGGGCTCTGATGAAACACAGGAGTAGCTTTAGTAGCAGGTACATCCTGCCCAGATGTTCCACAGAGCGGTTTAGATTATCATATTTACCCACAGACATGAGGCTTTTTAATGAGTGTAATTCATTAACTGTTTTATGAGATCTTTCTATTGTAAAATGTTGTTGCCTGTTTTCCTCAGAGTAGGGTAGAAAATAACACTTAAATCAGACTAATATTAATTTTAATCATGTGTTGGTTGTTGC
Organism: Salvelinus namaycush; assembly: GCF_016432855.1. NCBI lineage: Eukaryota > Metazoa > Chordata > Actinopteri > Salmoniformes > Salmonidae > Salvelinus > Salvelinus namaycush. Next base: position 4,354,376 of record NC_052318.1, on the reverse strand, counting down.
GTGTTCTGTCATTGTAAGTAATTGATGATGCATGCTATGATAAAACAATTTCCCATATTGGGATTAATAAAGTAATACTCTACTCTATATCCGTCTCTAACAAATGAACCTTCCATAGTGGCCTCGAGGAAATGTCTACAAGTTTGACAAAAAACAGCGTCCCTTGTTGAACAGTATTCCGACCAATAAAACTGTCCATACCACTTCCGTGATAAACACAACGATGTTCCATTGATCAAAGTACTGGGGGAGCCTGGAGCCCACTGGAGCCCTGGGTGGAACTAACTACCTCACACTGGTCCTGATGAATAAGGGACCCGCTTCCTCCCTCCTCTCTCTCCCCAGGAACAGTGACGCCGGCTGGGCATTGGGACGGAATAGTAATACCCTGGGATGGTGGTGTGTGGTGTGTGTTTGACACGGCATGACAGAGCATATGCACGCACACACACACACACACACACACACACACACACACACACACACACACACACACACACACACACACACACACACACACACACACACACACACACACACACACACACGTCAAAAAAGTAATTTCCTATCAAATCTGAAAGAAGAGTTTACATGAAAAACCCCAATTGGAGCCATAAGCCTAAATGCACAGCATCATATCGGTCATTTTATATAAGCAGCGTTTAAGTTCTTGGCAGCTGCAGCAGGTGAAAATACCCACCAGTCCTTGAACTTGGAAGTGTTTATAAGACTGAGCACTGAGGGGGAAGACACGTTGCCATGGGGAGGGGAAGACACGTTGCCATGGGGAGGGGGAAGACACTTTGCCAATGGGGAGGGGGAAGACACGTTGCCATGGGGAGGGGGAAGACACGTTGCCATGGGGAGGGGAAGACACGTTGCCATGGGGAGGGGGAAGACACGTTGCCATGGGGAGGGGAAGACACGTTGCCATGGGGAGGGGGAAGACACGTTGCCATGGGGAGGGGGAAGACACATTGCCAATGGGGATGGGGAAGACACGTTGCTGTGGAGAGGGGAAGACACGTTGCCATGGGGAGGGGAAGACACGTTGCCATGGGGAGGGGGAAGACACGTTGCCATGGGGAGGGGGAAGACACGTTGCCATGGGGAGGGGAAGACACGTTGCCATGGGGAGGGGGACGACGCGTTGCCATGGGGAGGGGGAAGACACGTTGCCATGGGGAGCGGAAGACACGTTGCCATGGGGAGGGGGAAGACACGTTGCCATGGGGAGGGAGTCTCAAACATATCACATGCAAATAATGGGATGAAAAGAGAAGAGTAAACAAATGGAGACGAGAGAGGATTTAAACCACATTAATAAAACCAGCCAGCCACCATGAAACACACAGACAGCTTCAGCTTCTATATAATATCAAGCCAGTTGTACGTTCAGTTGAAGAAACTGAGAAGAGCCATCAAGTGAAAGTACACAAACTGTGATGAGAGATGAGACATACAGACATCCCTGTCCTTGTCTATACCAAGAGACTCTCTGTTTACACTAAACTAGTTCCAGCGCACATATCTTGTTGTTGTTGTTGTTGTTGTGTAAACCTCGTAGGACTTCTACCACATACTGTACTCCCCTCTGATTGGTCTAGCGTAAAGCACCTGTCAAAATCAATCCACAGAGGGCCGAGCATCAGCGTGTTTCGGCTCCTCCCTTGTACTTGATTGATTAATTAAATCAAAATCAAATTGTATTTGTCACATGCGCCGAATACAACAGGTGCAGACCTTACTGTGAAATGCTGAATACATCAGGTGTAGTAGACCTTACAGTGAAATGCTTACTTACAAGCCTTTAACCAGCAATGCAGTTAAGAAAATAGAGTTAGGAAAATATTTACTAAATAAACGAAATATATTTAAAAAAAAAAAAAAGTAACACAATAAAATAACAATAGTGAGGCTATATACAGGGGGTATTAGTACTGAGTCAATGTAAAAACAAAGGGGGGAGGGACTTAATGATGGTGTTGGAGTCGTGCTTGGCCACACAGTTCTGGGTGAACAAGGAGTACAGGAGGGGACCATGTACGCACCCCTGAGGGGCCCCCATGTTGAGGATCAGCATGGCAGATGTGTTGTTGCCTACCCTTACCACCTGGGGGCGGCCCATCAGGAAGTCCAGGATCCAGTTGCAGAGGGAGGGGTTTAATCCAAGGGTTCTTAGCTTAGTGAAGAGCTTTGTGGGCACTATGGTGTTGAACACTGAGCTGTAGTCAATGAACAGCATTCTCACATATGTGTTCCTTTTGTGCAGGTGGGAAGGGGCAGTGTGGAGTGCGATTGAGATTGCGTCATCTGTGGATCTGTTGGGGCAGTATGCGAATTGGAGTGGGTCTAGGGTTTCCGGGATGATGGTGTTGATGTGAGCCATGACCAGCCTTTCAAAGCACTTCATGGCTACTGACGTGAGTGCTACGGGGCGGTAGTCATTTAGGAAGGTTACCTTCCCTTTCTTGGGCACAGGGACTATGGTGGTCTGCTTGAAACATGTTGGTATTAAAAAATGTCAGTAAGGACACTTGTCAGTTGGTCCGCGTATGCTCTGAGTACACGTCCTGGTAATCCATCTGGCCCACGGCCTTGTGAATATTGACCTGTTTAAAGGTCTTGCTCACATCGGCTACCGAGAGCGTGATCACACAGTTGACCAGAACAGCTGGTGCTCTCATGCATGCTTCAGTGTTGCTTGCCTCGAAGCGAGCATAAAAGGCATTTAGCCCATCTGGTTGGCTCGCTTCACTGGGCAGCTCGCGGCTGGGTTTCCCTTTGTAGTCCGTAATAGTTTGCAATCCCTGCCACATCTGACGAGCATCGGAGCCGGTGTAGTAGGATTCAATCTTAGTCCTGTATTGCCGGTTTTCCTGTTTAATGGTTCATCTAAGGGCATAGCGCTCTTATAAGCTTCCGGATTAGTGTCCCTCTCCTTGAAAGCAGCAGCTCTAGCCTTTAGCTCAGTGGGAATGTTGCCTGTAATCCATGGCTTCTGGTTGCGATATGTACGTACTGTCACTGTGGGGACGATGTCGTCGATGCACTTATTGATGAAGCCGGTAACTGAGGTGGTATACTCCTCAATGTCATTGGATGAATCCCGGAACATATTCCAGTCTGTTCTAGCAAAACAGTCCTGTAGCGTGCTATCTGCGCCATCTGACCACTTTCGTATTGAGCGAGTCACTGGTACTTCCTGCTTTAGTTTTTGCTTGTAAACAGGAATCAGGAGGATAGAATTGCGGTCAGATTTGCCAAATGGAGGGTGAGGGAGAGCTTTGTACGTGTCTCTGTGTGTGGAGTAAAGGTGGTCTAGAGTTTTTTACCCTCTAGTTGCACATGCGACACGCTGGTAGAAATGAGGTAAAATAGATTTAACTTTGCCTGCATTAAAGTCCCTAGTTACCACTAGGAGCACAGCTTCTGGATGAGCATTTTCTTGTTTTCTTATGACCTTATACAGCTCGTTGAGTGCGGTCTTAGTGCAAGTTTGTGGTGGTAAATAGACAGCTACGGATACTACACATGAGAACGCTCTTGGTAGATAGTGTGGTCTACAGCTTATCATGAGGTATTCTACCTCAGGTGAGCAATACCTTGAAACAACCTTAATATGAGACATTGCTCACCAGCTGTTATTGACAAATAGACACACACCTCCACCTCTCGTCTTACCCTTATATACCTTATATACCTTATATTAGGTACCGGATATACCTGTAGCTGTTCTGTCCTGCCGATGCACGGAAAACCCAGCCAACTGTATATTATTCGTGTCGTCGTTCAGCCACGACTCGGTGAAACATAAGATACTACAGTTTTTAGTGTCCCGCTGGTAGGATAATCTTGAACGGAGCTCATCCAGTTTATTCTCCAGTGATTGCATGTTGGGCAATAGATGGATGGTAGAGGCGGGTTACCCACTCGCCAACAAATTCTCACAATGCTCCCTGATCTGCCCCCCTGTATTTCCTTATTTTCTTCATGAGAATGACGGGGATTTGGGCCTAGTCCGGGAACAGCATTATGTCCCTTGTGTCAGGGTCATTAAATAAAAAATCTTGTCCAGTTTGAGTTGAGTAATCGCTGTTCTGATATCCAGAAGCTCTTTTCGGTCATAAGAGACGGTAGCGTCAACATTACACACAAAATAGCACAATTGGTTAGGAGCCCATAAAACGGCAGCCATCACTTCCCGACTCCATTCTTCACTGATTAGTAAGGAACGCCCCTCACCTGGTTCTCTAGGTCTTAATTGAAAGGAAAAAACAAAAACCAGCAGACGCTAGGTCGTCCATGGAATGAGTTTGACACCCCTAGTTTAAAGACAATGGCTTTCTGATACCACATGCCCCCTGCAAAAACGACCTTAATTAACCTAATACCGCTGGACAGCATTATTGTTGTTAGCCAAATGGAAAATTATAGGCTTTTTAAAATGTCCCAACATTAGTGAATCGTTGCATTAATCAAGTGTGCAATATTATGTGCAATATGGTTTAGATGAGAAGCTCCTGTATAGTTTGAAAAGCTTTCCATATTTTTTTGTGTGTATATACTATGGTATTTACGGTAAGATAATAGCTGCACACACACAAAGCAGGAATGTGGATTTGGCCACATCACATCCAAGGCTAATGGAAGGATAGTGTAAAATAGAAAAGTTGCAAATCTGGAAAAAAAAATGTAACTAATGGAAAGATGCACCTTTCAGTTGAAGTGCGTGTGAATGAAAAGAGTAACACTTCAGTGAAGTACTTCATTCTCACATGTACTGGCCTCACTGTCGTCTCTCTAGTGGAGGCAGAAGTACTGGCCTCACTGTCGTCTCTCTAGTGGAGGCAGAAGTACTGGCCTCACTGTCGTCTCTCTAGTGGAGGCAGAAGTACTGGCCTCACTGTCGTCTCTCTAGTGGAGGCAGAAGTACTGGCCTCACTGTCGTCTCTCTAGTGGAGGCAGAAGTACTGGCCTCACTGTCGTCTCTCTAGTGGAGGCAGAAGTACTGGCCTCACTGTCGTCTCTCTAGTGGAGGCAGAAGTACTGGCCTCACTGTCGTCTCTCTAGTGGAGGCAGAAGTACTGGCCTCACTGTCGTCTCTCCAGTGGAGGCAGAAGTACTGGCCTCACTGTCGTCTCTCTAGTGGAGGCAGAAGTACTGGCCTCACTGTCGTCTCTCTAGTGGAGGCAGAAGTACTGGCCTCACTGTCGTCTCTCTAGTGGAGGCAGAAGTACTGGCCTCACTGTCGTCTCTCTAGTGGAGGCAGAAGTACTGGCCTCACTGTCGTCTCTCCAGTGGAGGCAGAAGTACTGGCCTCACTGTCGTCTCTCTAGTGGAGGCAGAAGTACTGGCCTCACTGTCGTCTCTCTAGTGGAGGCAGAAGTACTGGCCTCACTGTCGTCTCTCTAGTGGAGGCAGAAGTACTGGCCTCACTGTCGTCTCTCCAGTGGAGGCAGAAGTACTGGCCTCACTGTCGTCTCTCCAGTGGAGGCAGAAGTGGCTCCTCTATCATTATGAGTCCCCTTTCTTTCAATATAGCGCAATTATTCTTTTCTAAAGACACCATACATTCACTTAGGGCTAATGAAAATGATGGCAAATTCTAATCGAGAGGTTTTCTTGCCGGGGGGGGGGGGGGGGGGGGTCTTTGTAGAAGCAACTTTAGATTGATTTATTTGCTGTTGTTATGCTTTTTGTAGTTTGGGACAACAAAAATAAAAATCACCTGAACTTGCTAATTTAACTGAGAATTGACAGCGTAGGAACTATGTTTTGCATTCTTGTTTCTCAGGGGAAATCTATTACTGGTGACCAGGGGGGAAATGTATAAACACACCATACAGAATAATAGAGGCCTCTAGTGGCCAAAAGGCCATTTAGCATGGGCAGCACCATTGAGGGCTACAACCATTTAAATGTAGTCAACCGGGTGGGACTTCCAACTTCATTGGCTGATCCCTCCTGATGACCCTGTTGGAGTCATGTCCAACCGGGTCATCAGGAGGACTCAGCCAATCGTGATGAAGAAAATGGACTACTTCAAAATGGAGATTGCCTCAATGGTGCTGGCCATGCGTCACAGACGCTGTAAAGACGAGTCATCTATCTATCTCTATGAAACACACCCACAAGGCCTGTCGATAGAAAGCAAAGATTATGGATATACTGACAAGATACATGTCTCTCCATCCTAAAAATGAGAGTCGTCCACAAAGCGGCACTGCGGTTTGTCTAGCTCCCGCCAATCCTTTCTTTTGATTGGTAGATACATCTCATTATTTGAATATTAGAAGAGGGTTGTTGACGTCAACCACCTGTATTCAATGGAGATGCTATGCTACTAGCCTCATGCTATGAATATCCATATCCATCTCGAGACAACTCTGATATAAAGTGTTTTTTTCTCAAAGTTGCCGGGATGTCACGTGTCCTACTTATATCAATACACTCCTAACAACTTAAGTATTACGAAACTTATATTCAATCAAATTAACATCACATAGCATATAAGTCATTCATTTTTTTTCTGACAAAATTCGAGACCCATTGACCTCGATACAAAAACTCATTGCTTGGTGGGCGAAACAACAGGAAAAACGCCACCTGCTGGAGGGAGACAGATTTTCCACTGAGTCGGGCCTCTCTCTTCCTCTCCTCTATGTGGAAAGCTTCTGCCCACTGAAGAAAAGGTCCATCTCTAGTCTGTTCACCGTGCTGTAATGCTGGTTTGATGCGTGTTTAGGGCGACCATTTTATGCAGTCTGGTTGAAGATAAATATTTGGCCTGGTCAGAGAGAGAAGTAAGTGTATGGAGGGAGATCAGTATTGGGTGTTTTGTTTGATAATTGGAGTTTGTCACAGTCATCTGGCACCGTCAGAGTGGTCAGCTTCTCTCAAGCTATACCGAGTACAATAGGATGCAGGTGCTAACCAACCCTCAGTCATCACACACAATAACCCCCCCCCCCCCCCCCCCCACTTCAAAGTACAAAATGTTTGGAAGTCCGTAAAGCTACACAAACAAGTCGTGGTCTCTGGATGACACAAGCACTCCAATGTCGAATTTTCCCGCGCCTCTTTCCCGGCAAAGATGTCACTGCTATTATCCGATCCCTGTCTAGTGGTGCATTCAAAAGTACTGATTGATTGGTTAAAATGGGTAGTAGTGTGAAGGCTGATTGACAGGTGATTAGGGTGAGCAGAAACTAGCATCAAGTTAGGTGGAGAGGGCTGGGCCTTTTTAACAATGTTTGACAAAATTCCAAATGTGTGTGTAAAGTTATACACCACAAAAGTATGTGAACACCTGCTTGTCCATCATTTCAGTCCAAAATCATGGGCGTTAATGTGGAGTTGGTCCCATTATCCTCTTCTGTGACTTGAGGCAGCCTAGCATATGAAATGTTATGATGGGGGGGGGGATGATGAGAATTTTTTCTTTTTTTTGCCTAAAGATGTGGTCCTCCACTCACTACTCGGAGGGAGATTAGAATGTTAAGCTATTTAGTGGTTTTCAAAACGTTGAACTTAATTCTGTGCCCTGCACCACAGCTTAGTAATTGTAGACCAGCATGAGCAAATTAAGTGCAACTGACTTTGGTTGTGTGTCAAATGTATTCTCTGATTAATGATCTGACCTCTGGGATGTCATTTATCATCGTTGTCAGTCAGAAATCATAGATCATTCACAGTAGGACTTACAGGTGCACGCGTGTCCGAGTTGTACTCAGGCTTAATTCCACACTTCATGCTCAGTGTGTGTGTGTGGCTACCTTCTAATCTGGTCCTCAGGAGACAGCTCAGGTAGTGATTCATCTTTCTCTTCCATGTAACACACTCCGTTCTCCTCATTTATAAAACACCTGATATGACCTGACATCTCTACCTAGTATATGGTTCCATTGGCTCTTCTAGTGACGCGTCACAGACATTTGGCTCCTCTAGTGAAGTGGTGAGTCACAGACATCTTCAGCGATGGGAAAATGATACAATCCCTCCCTCTGCTGGTAAGATTTCATTCAGGCACTATCACTTTTCCTAACACACAAAATATTGAAGAACCAAACTTATACTGAACAGATAGCGTACAGATCTTGTTTGTCTCCCCCTCAAATGTTCTTTAACAACCAAACCCAACCCACCGCATTCAACATATAGTATTACAAAATTAAAGGAAACACAAACCTCTGAATAAATAAGATAAATAATCTTTATTTCCATGTATTTGTCACATAAAAAATTGTGTCCACATTTAATATTAACAAGGCAATAAAGATAATCCTATATTTCTGAGTGGTGGGATTCAGGCCCCAGAGGCTTGTGAATGTTTCCTATTGGTTGACAGAGAGAATGGTCCAATGGGAGCAGAGCCAACTCTAGATTGGTGACTACCTGATTGATAATACGCACATGGGTGGCTATTTTATCAGAGCACAAGATGCCAACCGTTAGCCTGACGGTCCCAGATCTGTTTCTACGGTCAAGTCAACTGTTATGGTCGTTGTCAATTGGAAACTTGGCAAGACAGCGCAAACAGATTTAGGACCAGGCTATCCAAGCGTACCATGGTTAGAAGAGGACCACCTTCCTAACTGTGACCCAAATGTCTAATGGGGGGGCGGAGGGGGTCTCTGGAGCCTGTAGTCACACCAAGCCTTTCAACACACATAAAACTTCATTACCCAAGATTCATCTCTGCTCATCACTCTGTGTAAAAGACACAATTCATTTAGAAGTGCTCATCAAACATTCTCAAACCAGATTACTATCACTGAAATTAATTATTTAATCATCAAAATTATTATTCTCATTATGATTATTTTTGTTTATTTTACAGTATTTTTTTTTTCTCCTAGCAACCGTAAAAAATAACAGCAATGATAAATAAAACAACCTTTTTCTAGTCTACAAGAAAATGGAGATCCTTAGATGCACTTAAAGAAAAACTGAAATCGTTTCTTGCAGTTGGTTCTCTTGCTGTTGGTAAGTAAGTAGGTTTCATTGATGTCATGTAAGTTATCAGAAAAAGTAATATAATATACAGTATAGGTTATTAATTACACTAACAAAGTATCCATGCGAACGTTCTTTCTCGTTTTTCTGTACAAAGATCAAGGATTCAGTAGTAAATAACAAGGTACTGTACAAACCCACATCACTGTTGGACAGCCTGAGTACCATCATGATCTGGGGCTGAGGACCAGCTAGGAAGCACACCGGCGGTCCTGTACAAACCCACATCACTGCTGGACAGCCTGAGTACCATCATGATCTGGGGCTGAGGACCAGCTAGGAAGCACACCGGCGGTCCTGTACAAACCCACATCACTGCTGGACAGCCTGAGTACCATCATGATCTGGGGCTGAGGACCAGCTAGGAAGCACACCGGCGGTCCTGTACAAACCCACATCACTGCTGGACAGCCTGAGTACCATCATGATCTGGGGCTGAGGACCAGCTAGGAAGCACACCGGCGGTCCTGTACAAACCCACATCACTGCTGGACAGCCTGAGTACCATCATGATCTGGGGCTGAGGAACAGCTAGGAGGCACACCGGCGGTCCTGTACAAACCCACATCACTGCTGGACAGCCTGAGTACCATCATGATCTGGGGCTGAGGAACAGCTAGGAGGCACACCGGCGGTCCTGTACAAACCCACATCACTGCTGGACAGCCTGAGTACCATCATGATCTGGGGCTGAGGACCAGCTAGGAAACACACCGGCGGTCCTGTACAAACCCACATCACTGCTGGACAGCCTGAGTACCATCATGATCTGGGGCTGAGGACCAGCTAGGAAGCACACCGGCGGTCCTGTACAAACCCACATCACTGCTGGACAGCCTGAGTACCATCATGATCTGGGGCTGAGGACCAGCTAGGAAGCACACCGGCGGTCCTGTACAAACCCACATCACTGCTGGACAGCCTGAGTACCATCATGATCTGGGGCTGAGGAACAGCTAGGAGGCACACCGGCGGTCCTGTACAAACCCACATCACTGCTGGACAGCCTGAGTACCATCATGATCTGGGGCTGAGGAACAGCTAGGAGGCACACCGGCGGTCCTGTACAAACCCACATCACTGCTGGACAGCCTGAGTACCATCATGATCTGGGGCTGAGGACCAGCTAGGAAGCACACCGGCGGTCCTGTACAAACCCACATCACTGCTGGACAGCCTGAGTACCATCATGATCTGGGGCTGAGGACCAGCTAGGAAGCACACCGGCGGTCCTGAAGCCTTCTGCCACTGTTAGCCAATAGATACACTAGATAGAGCTTCTGCATCACCGTGGTATATATTTCCTTGATGAAACCAAGCATGGCTACAGTGTTCTAGATCTTGGCTCTCTACACTAAGATCAACGCTGTGTTGTGTGGAACGGGTGACTGGCTAAAGAGTTAACCGGTTGTCTAACCTTTAAGAGCCGGTCTTTCTTTGTACGTTACAACGGTAGGCTGTGCTGTTTCCTTGATGAAATCAAAACTGACGTGGTCAGAACTCGCCTGATCTGGAGTGATAGGACCGACCCAAGACCAGTCCAGTAGTCCTACTGGTTGGTGCTCTAACCAAGGATGACCTATAAAAAGGTGTCAGGAGGCTCAGTATGGACGAGACACTGATTAGAGTCTTCTTCCCTCCAGCTATCCCACCGGCCTCAGCCCACACAGCACGGCTCAACAGCGAACCCCACCCGCACCCCCCAAAACAACTAAAGCTAAAGACACAATCCAAAACCTCCTGGGTTCATTCAGTCAAATATATCATTATTACTAGTTTTCAAAACAATACACAAAAGTTAACCTGTAAGGCAAAAAAGCATTTGGCAGCAGCATGGAGAGCAGCATGGAGAGCAGAGAGATGAGCTGGAGTCAACTTGCCTTACTGGACATTCTTTAAGGATACCAACGGGGTGTTATTATTATTCATTAATATCAAAACTAAAATGGCTAGATTGGGTTAACAGTGTAAACAAGTGTTTGGAGGGGTATGGCCTGGAAGTAGAGTGGGAGTGGTGGGGGGGGGGGGGGGGGGGGGGGGTCTATGGGAGAAAAATACATTAATTATTTGACCTTACTAGGTCCAAGTGGATGTACAGCATGTTGGGAGTGTTAGAGTCTTGATATGATTGACATGTGTGCATGTTCTTATGTGTCGGAGACAAAGGTCTCGGATATACCTCTATGAAGGCTAGCCAATTCAGCTGCCTTGCTTGTTAATTCTCCTCCTCACCCTCCTCTACGCATCCTTTCCAAAGCAGAAGTATATTTTGTGCAGCTACAGCTGTACGAGTAGTACTCTGCAGCTACAGCTGTGATTAAGGAACAGAGTTCTTCTGGAATGGACATGGGATGAGGGATGCACTGAAGGTTGGCTGTGAGGCTGGATGGGCTTGTCACAACAGTCTGGCCAGAGTGGGTTTGAACACAGTGGGTGGAGTCATCATTTCATCTTGGTTGGCTTGTCTCTGGGCTGACCCCGGCTCCCCCAGTAGCAGCTAAGCAGCAGAAAGCTATTCACACATTCAGGAGATAGAGGTCTACACTACACTACACTGCTCAAGGCTGAATGAGTCACAACTCAGGCCCAATGATGCCTATCTGCCTCTTCAACAGAGAGAAGGGAGAAAGGGAGAGAAGAGAGTTAAAGAGAGGGAAAGAAGAGGGAGAGCAATATAAGAGAGAGGAGAGGACAAAAATCAGAGCCAAAGAGCAGAAATCAGCTCAATATACAGCAAGCAGACCTCCATGTGGAAAAAAAGAGGGAGGAAAGGAAACGGAGGAAGAGAAAGCGGGAGGAAAGGAAACGGAGTAAGAGAAAGAGGGAGGAAAGGAAACAGAGGAAGAGAAAGAGGGAGGAAAGGAAACGGAGGAAGAGAAAGAGGGAGGAAAGGAAACAGAGGAAGAGAAAGAGGGAGGAAAGGAAACGGAGGAAGAGAAAGAGGGAGGAAAGGAAACGGAGGAAGAGAAAGAGGGAGGAAAGGAAACGGAGGAAGAGAAAGAGGGAGGAAAGGAAACGGAGGAAGAGAAAGAGGGAGGAAAGGAAACGGAGGAAGAGAAAGAGGGAGGAAAGGAAACGGAGGAAGAGAAAGAGGGAGGAAAGGAAACGGAGGAAGAGAAAGAGGGAGGAAAGGAAACGGAGGAAGAGAAAGAGGGAGGAAAGGAAACGGAGGAAGAGAAAGAGGGAGGAAAGGAAACGGAGGAAGAGAAAGAGGGAGGAAAGGAAACGGAGGAAGAGAAAGAGGGAGGAAAGGAAACGGAGGAAGAGAAAGAGGGAGGAAAGGAAACGGAGGAAGAGAAAGAGGGAGGAAAGGAAACGGAGGAAGAGAAAGAGGGAGGAAAGGAAACGGAGGAAGAGAAAGAGGGAGGAAAGGAAAAGGAGGAAGAGAGGAATGTTGTGATCCAGTTAAAGGAGAGTAGTTACAGTGTGATGGTCTGACTACCATGACCCTGGTAGAGCAGCACAGACCACTGACAATACTGTGGATCTGAATGACAGAAGCCTTGGTAGACCGAGGGGTTCATATGGGGTGGGATGGACACATGAGTACTGGATACACCCAGAACATCTGGCCTGGGGGTGGGCAGACACCTCAGGCCGAGCAGTGTGGTTCCTCTTGCTGCCCGTTGGTAGTATCTTCTCCTGCATGCCAGTCTCTGTCTGTTGTTGGTACCATCAAGTCTGTCTGTAGCCTCCAGGTTATGCCCCTCTCGCTCTCTCTCCCTCTCTCTCTCTAGACATCACAATCCCCTGCTCTCCTCCTACCTCTCCATGGTCTACCTATTGCACCACTATGTTACTGTACAGAGTCAAAAGCGATGAGTGGAAAGTTTAAGTCCTGGGTGTGTTTTGTAGTTTTCATCACACTTTCCTGGGCCTACGTGAACGTGTGTGTGTGTGTGTGTGTGTGTGTGTGTGTGTGTGTGTCTTAATATTTTAGCTGCCTGTTCCTGTACTTCTTGTCGTCGTTGTCTGTTGAGGAGGAGAAACAACACATCAATAATAATAGCACATGAACGTCTACAATAAATGAATGTGTCCACGCATAGGGCTTAAGCCAGAAAAACTAATGGAAACTAAAAAAATATATATATAACCTAGCAGGTTTTAGCTAAATATGAACGTTCCGAGAGGTGGAAGGAGGAAGCAGAGGGGGAGAAAAGACAAAGGAAAGAATACATTTTCTAGAAGAAGAGAGGGGAGAGTTTAGGCTGCAGAAAAAGAGGGGAAAGTAAGAAACCGTCACTTTGGGAGATTTTTCCAGTAAGCCCTAGAAGAGAAGCTATCCTTAACTCTGTTGTCACACCAAAGCCCCGTTACAGTCTCTATGGAAACCAAACAAACACATTCCTCTACGGGAAGCTCATTCTAGAAACTGTGAGTTGTACCGTCTAAGTGGTTGCGGGAGATGTACTTGAGGGCCTCGTCCAATAGGATGACAGGGAATGATATCTTTAGAACCACGATCCACTGGCACCAGGTCAGAGGGGTCACCTGGAAGATCAGCTAGATAGAGAGAGAGGTCAGAGAGAGGTCAGAGAGAGAGCGGTCAGAGAGAGAGAGAGAGAGAGCGGTCAGAGAGAGAGAGAGAGAGAGCGGTCAGAGAGAGAGAGAGAGAGAGCGGTCAGAGAGAGAGAGAGAGAGCGGTCAGAGAGAGAGAGAGAGAGCGGTCAGAGAGAGAGAGAGAGAGCGGTCAGAGAGAGAGAGAGAGAGCGGTCAGAGAGAGAGAGAGCGGTCAGAGAGAGAGAGAGAGCGGTCAGAGAGAGAGAGAGAGAGCGGTCAGAGAGAGAGAGAGAGAGCGGTCAGAGAGAGAGAGAGAGAGCGGTCAGAGAGAGAGAGAGAGAGGTCAGAGAGAGAGAGAGAGAGCGGTCAGAGAGAGAGAGAGAGCGGTCAGAGAGAGAGAGAGAGAGAGAGAGAGAGAGCGGTCAGAGAGAGCGGTCAGAGAGAGCGAGAGAGAGCGGTCAGAGAGAGCGAGAGAGAGCGGTCAGAGAGAGAGAGAGAGAGAGCGGTCAGAGAGAGAGAGAGAGAGCGGTCAGAGAGAGAGAGCGGTCAGAGAGAGAGAGCGGTCAGAGAGAGAGAGAGAGCGGTCAGAGAGAGAGAGAGAGCGGTCAGAGAGAGAGAGAGAGCGGTCAGAGAGAGAGAGAGAGCGGTCAGAGAGAGAGAGAGAGCGGTCAGAGAGAGAGAGAGAGCGGTCAGAGAGAGAGAGAGAGCGGTCAGAGAGAGAGAGAGCGGTCAGAGAGAGAGAGAGCGGTCAGAGAGAGAGAGAGAGAGAGAGAGAGCGGTGAGAGAGAGAGAGAGAGAGCGGTCAGAGAGAGAGAGAGAGAGAGCGGTCAGAGAGAGAGAGAGAGAGAGCGGTCAGAGAGAGAGAGAGAGAGAGCGGTCAGAGAGAGAGAGAGAGAGAGCGGTCAGAGAGAGAGAGAGAGCGGTCAGAGAGAGAGAGAGAGAGAGAGCGGTCAGAGAGAGAGAGCGAGAGAGAGCGGTCAGAGAGAGAGAGCGAGAGAGAGCGGTCAGAGAGAGAGAGAGGTCAGAGAGAGAGAGCGGTCAGAGAGAGAGAGAGAGCGGTCAGAGAGAGAGAGAGAGAGCGGTCAGAGAGAGAGAGAGAGCGGTCAGAGAGAGAGAGAGAGCGGTCAGAGAGAGAGAGAGAGCGGTCAGAGAGAGAGAGAGCGGTCAGAGAGAGAGAGAGCGGTCAGAGAGAGAGAGAGCGGTCAGAGAGAGAGAGAGCGGTGAGAGAGAGAGAGAGAGAGCGGTCAGAGAGAGAGAGAGAGAGAGCGGTCAGAGAGAGAGAGAGAGAGAGCGGTCAGAGAGAGAGAGAGAGAGAGCGGTCAGAGAGAGAGAGAGAGAGAGCGGTCAGAGAGAGAGAGCGAGAGAGAGCGGTCAGAGAGAGAGAGAGCGGTCAGAGAGAGAGAGAGAGCGGTCAGAGAGAGAGAGAGCGGTCAGAGAGAGAGAGAGAGAGAGAGAGAGCGGTCAGAGAGAGAGAGAGAGAGCGGTCAGAGAGAGAGAGAGAGAGAGAGCGGTCAGAGAGAGAGAGAGAGCGGTCAGAGAGATCAGAGAGAGATCAGAGAGAGAAAGAGAGAGATCAGAGAGAGATCAGAGAGAGAAAGAGAAAGATCAGAGAGAGAAAGAGAAAGATCAGAGAGAGAGAGAGCGGTCAGAGATAGAGAGAGAGAGCGGTCAGAGATAGAGAGAGAGAGCGGTCAGAGAGAGAGAGAGAGCGGTCAGAGAGAGAGAGAGAGCGGTCAGAGAGAGAGAGAGAGAGCGGTCAGAGAGAGAGAGAGAGAGCGGTCAGAGAGAGAGAGAGAGAGCGGTCAGAGAGAGAGAGAGAGAGCGGTCAGAGAGAGAGAGAGAGAGCGGTCAGAGAGAGAGAGAGAGAGCGGTCAGAGAGAGAGAGAGAGAGCGGTCAGAGAGAGAGAGAGCGGTCAGAGAGAGAGAGAGCGGTCAGAGAGAGAGAGAGCGGTCAGAGAGAGAGAGAGCGGTCAGAGAGAGAGAGAGCGGTCAGAGAGAGAGAGAGAGAGAGAGCGGTGAGAGAGAGAGAGAGAGAGAGCGGTCAGAGAGAGAGAGAGAGCGGTCAGAGAGAGAGAGAGAGAGAGAGCGGTCAGAGAGAGAGAGAGAGAGAGAGCGGTCAGAGAGAGAGAGAGAGAGAGAGCGGTCAGAGAGAGAGAGAGAGAGAGCGGTCAGAGAGAGAGAGAGAGCGGTCAGAGAGAGAGAGAGAGAGAGAGCGGTCAGAGAGAGAGAGCGAGAGAGAGCGGTCAGAGAGAGAGAGCGAGAGAGAGCGGTCAGAGAGAGAGAGAGAGAGAGATCAGAGAGAGAGAGAGAGAGAGAGAGAGAGAGAGAGCGGTCAGAGAGAGAGAGAGAGAGAGAGCAGTCAGAGAGAGAGAGAGAGAGAGAGCGGTCAGAGAGAGAGAGAGAGAGAGAGCGGTCAGAGAGAGAGAGAGAGAGAGAGCGGTCAGAGAGAGAGAGAGAGCGGTCAGAGAGAGAGAGAGAGAGAGAGAGAGAGATCAGAGAGAGATCAGAGAGAGAAAGAGAGAGATCAGAGAGAGAAAGAGAAAGATGAGAGAAAGAGAGAGATCAGAGAGAGATCAGAGAGAGAAAGAGAAAGATCAGAGAGAGAGAGAGAGCGGTCAGAGAGAGAGAGAGAGAGCGGTCAGAGAGAGAGAGAGAGCAGTCAGAGAGAGAAAGAGAGAGCAGTCAGAGAGAGAAAGAGGTCAGAGAGAGAGAGAGAGAGGTCAGAGAGAGAGAGAGAGAGAGCGGTCAGAGAGAGAGAGAGAGAGCGGTCAGAGAGAGAGAGAGAGAGAGAGAGCGGTCAGAGAGAGAGAGAGAGCGGTCAGAGAGAGAGAGAGAGCGGTCAGAGAGAGAGAGAGAGAGAGAGAGAGAGATCAGAGAGAGATCAGAGAGAGAAAGAGAGAGATCAGAGAGAGAAAGAGAAAGATCAGAGAAAGAGAGAGATCAGAGAGAGAAAGAGAAAGATCAGAGAGAGAGAGAGAGCGGTCAGAGATAGAGAGAGAGAGCGGTCAGAGAGAGAGAGAGAGCAGTCAGAGAGAGAAAGAGAGAGCAGTCAGAGAGAGAAAGAGGTCAGAGAGAGAGAGAGAGAGAGGTCAGAGAGAGAGGTCAGAGAGAGAGAGAGAGGTCAGAGAGAGAGAGAGAGCGGTCAGAGAGAGAGAGAGAGAGCGGTCAGAGAGAGAGAGAGAGAGCGGTCAGAGAGAGAGAGCGGTCAGAGAGAGAGAGAGAGCGGTCAGAGAGAGAGAGAGAGCGGTCAGAGAGAGAGAGAGAGCGGTCAGAGAGAGAGAGAGCGGTCAGAGAGAGAGAGAGCGGTCAGAGAGAGAGAGAGCGGTCAGAGAGAGAGAGAGCGGTCAGAGAGAGAGAGAGCGGTCAGAGAGAGAGAGAGAGAGAGCGGTGAGAGAGAGAGAGAGAGAGCGGTCAGAGAGAGAGAGAGAGAGAGCGGTCAGAGAGAGAGAGAGAGAGAGCGGTCAGAGAGAGAGAGAGAGAGAGCGGTCAGAGAGAGAGAGAGAGCGGTCAGAGAGAGAGAGAGAGAGAGAGCGGTCAGAGAGAGAGAGAGAGAGAGAGATCAGAGAGAGAGAGATCAGAGAGAGAGAGATCAGAGAGAGAGAGATCGGTCAGAGAGAGAGAGAGAGAGATCAGAGAGAGAGAGAGAGAGATCAGAGAGAGAGAGAGAGATCAGAGAGAGAGAGAGAGATCAGAGAGAGAGAGAGCGGTCAGAGAGAGAGAGAGAAAGCGGTCAGAGAGAGAAAGAGGGATACACAATAAATCATACTCTTGCTGACAGACAGAGACAGCCATCCAGATGGACAGAGACTGTATATATACACACTGTACTCACAGGCAACGGCTCAACATAGAGGATGAGGAAGTGGAGGGACATGGAGAGGACGATTGCTCCCAGCAGCCAGAAGTTGACCCACGGAGGCATCCTGATCATGGACTGGTTCTCTGACAGACTAGGGTCCAGAGGAGGAGGGGCCACATTAGAACAAAAACACACACTGTGTTCACTGTATTAATAGCCAAAACAACTACTGATCCCAGACTTGGGCAGCAAAACATGGTCTGATATGCTGGTCCCGTGTGGCTCAGTTGGTAGAGCATGGCACTAGCAACGCCAGGGTTGTGGGTTCGATTCCAGGGACCACCCAGGTGCAAAGATTAATGCACGCATTAAATGGGTGTCACTTTGGATAATAGTATCTGCTAAATGGCAAATATGAATGATATTCCAAACTTTACCCAAACGTCTCTTCCATGGATGTGTTCCTTCCTGTTAATGCGGTGACATTGTGACATCATATGGATGGAGTTCTAACCGAATGAAAACAGGCTTCCTGAGCCAACGTCATATTATACACGGTCTAATTTTGGCTTGGAGAAATGAACCACAATTTACTTTTTTACTGACCCTAGTACTATTAATAATAATATTTCCTTCCCAAAGACATGTTTCCTACTCATGAGAGAGAGAGAGATTAGGCCTATGGGTTTGTGGGGAGCTTCTGACAGGGTTACTCCATGGGAAACCCTGGCAGAGAGAGAGTCAGACTTTACCTCCCTCCATCACAAAACACCACGATGACATCTCTCCATGTTCGAGATGTGGAAATAGGCCTGATGCCGTCCAACTACCCAGAAATAACATGCTGACGCTGGGGAAATGGTGGGAAAACAGTCAGAACCATAGTAACATGGATGTGACTGTAGGCTATGCTATCATTAAGCAAATAGAATAAGCTGTACTTATAAAAAGCTTATAAAGTTGAAGTCGGAAGTTTACATACACTTAGGTTGGAGTCATTAAAACTCGTTTTTCAACCACTCCACAAGTTTCTTGTTAACAAACTAGTTTTGGCAAGTTGATTGGGACAACTGTACATGTAATCATATAGCTATGTCCCCTCTAAGTAGGAGAAGCTGCTGATTGACCTGTTGAGGGAGTTGAACATCTCTATGGTGACCAGCACGGAGAGGGCCATGGTGGTGGGGAAACGAGACTCAAACACCTCACAGTCGATGCCCTGGAACATGGGGTTGTCCTCCGAGCACTGCATAAAGTGTCTCTGTGAGGAGAGAGAGGACAGGGGTGAGCAGGCTTCAACAGCATACAGACAACAGAACATGATGGCACAGTGGAATGGGCTTTGTGCTGCACCATTCAACTTCATTCTCTTCAATTCTATATACAGCTTTCGGAAAGTATTCAGACCCCTTGATTTTCCCCCCACCATTTTGTTATCCTAAAATGGATTCAATTTAAAAAATAAAAAATCCTCATCAATATCCCATAATGACAAAGCGAAAATAGGTTTTTAGAAATTCTTGCAAATGTATAATAAAAAAAAAAAGCATTCAGACCCTTTGCTATGAAACTGGAAATTGAGCTCAGGTGCATCCTGTTTCCATTGATCATCCTTGAGATGTTTCTACAACTCGGAGTCCACCTGTGGTAAAATGTAATTGATTGGACATGATTTGGAAAGGCACACACACCTGTCTATATAAAAGGTCCCACAATTGACAGTGCATGTCAGAGCAAAAACCAAGCCATGAGGTTGAAGGAATTGTCCGTAGAGCTCCGAGACAGGATTATGTCGAAGCACAAGTCTTGGAAGGGTACCAAAACATTTCTGCAGCATTGAAGGTCCAAGAACACAGTGGCCTTCTGGCCAAACTGAGCAATCGGTTTGGCCAAGAATCCGATGGTCACTCTGAATGTGCACCAGAGTACCTCAGTGGAGATGGGAGAACCTTCCAGAAGGACAACCATCTCTGCAGCATTCCACCAATCAGGCCTTTATGGTAGAGTGGTCAGACGGAAGCCACTGTTCAGTAAAAAGGGACATGACAGCCTGCTTGGAGTTTGCCAAAAGGCACCTAAAGGACTCAGACCATGAGAAACAAGATTCTCTGGTCTGATGAAACCAAGATTGAACTCTTTGGCCTGAATGACAAGCGTCACATCTGGAGGAAACCTGGCACCATCTCTACGGTGAAGCACGGTGGTGGCAGCATCATGCTGTGGGGATGTTTTTCAGTGGCAGAGACTGGGAGAATAGACAGGATCGAGGGACAGATGAACAGAGCAAAGTACATTGTGATCCTTGATGAAAGCCTGCTCCAGAGTGCTAAGGACCTCAGACTGGGGCAAAGGTTCACCTTCCAACAGAACAACGACCCTAAGCACACAGACAAGACAACGCAGGAGTGGCTTCTGGACAAGTCTCTGAATGTCCTTGAGTGGCCCAGCCAGAGACCTGAAAACAGCTGTGCAGCAGCACTCCTGATCCAACCTGACAGAGCTTGAGAGGATCTGCAGAGAAGAATGGGAGAAACTCCCCAAATACAGGTGTGCTAAGCTTGTAGCGTCATACCCAAGAAGACTTGAGGTTGTAATCGCTGCCAAAGGTGCTTCAACAAAGTACTGAGTAAAGGGTCTGAATACTTATGTAAATGTTATATTTCCATTTTATTTATTTATTTATTTGCTAAAATTTCTCAAAAACTGTTTTTGCTTTGTCATTATCTCCTCCAATTGTGTAGATTGAGGGGGAAAAAACGATTTAATATATTTTAGGCTTTAATTTAACAAAATGTGGAAAAAGTCAAGGAGTCTGAATACTTTCCAGGTGCACTGTAGATACATGAATTATATTTTGGAGTATTATTCCAAAGCTTCTTACACAGTCTTAGATGAACTTGACTGACCACCCACAAGTAAATGATCAGAACATTCGGAGAACACAGTGTGTGTGAATGTGTGCTGTGTCCACAGGAAGTGACCTAACCCCCCTGAGACAGGCTGTGTTGGGTCTCAGATCAGATCCAACCCCACAGCAGCTGCAGGAGAGCCTTGGACTCAGTTCCTCTCATCCTCCTCTGCCCCCCCCTTTCCTTTTCTGACATTTCTCTTTCTGTGGACCCTTGGACTCAGTTCCTCTCATCCTCCTCTGCCCCCCCCCCCCCTTTCCTTCTCTGACATTTATCTTTCTGTGGACTCAGTTCACTCTAACTTCTCCTCTCCTGTTCTTCCTGTTTCTCTGTCATTCTTCCTGTTTCTCTGACATTCTTCTTCCTTCTCTCAGACCACGTGTCTCATTCTCCTCCAATTCTATTGCTCTGTTTGTATGACCCCAGAGACCGTCGTCACGGCAAACAGCTGATGGGGTAACCTGGCGCTGACCATAACAACAGCCAAATCCAGTCCAGATCAGTCCTACGTGATAAAGCACTATGGTCTGAAAACAGACACACACACACACACCGGAGGTGATTGAAAAGTGACTTTTCACCAGAACATTTCTAGGCTCAGCAGAGATAAAAGGTGGACTGTACAGTACCTTATAGAGCCATGACTTCATGGAACTCTGCCACATCAAGTAACTCGAGTTATCAGTAAAATCAGATTTTAAAAACAACATCAACCGTAAAACGCGGACCGTGAAGAGAGACAATCTCTCACACACACACACTCTCGCTCAATGTTATATTGTTACTTTGTAATAGAGTTATAATGTAATAATGTCTCTATAATGTTAAGTTTATATTTATGTAGGCTGTTGTTTTGTTGCGATGTCATTGTTTTAACCCTGTTTGGACCCTAGGAAGCCTAATGAGGATCCTAATACATATTCAATACTAGGTCTTACTGTACTCATTAGGACACACCGTAGCAAAGCATGGTTTCTTATTGGACAGTCCCTCCCTGTTTCAGTCTGTTTTCTTCCACTTGGTGTCTAATGAATAAGGCCCTAATGAAGTCTTAGTAATGGTGTGTTTGTTTCCACTCACCAGCTGGTAGAAGGACACGTGAGGGCCTTCATCATCAAACAAGTACCACCAGGTGGCAGCACCCACCGTGCCCAGACCAACATACCCTGCAAGGACACAGTCAGACAGAGACCCAGCAACAGTGAGATCCAAGTCCATCATGATTTAATCCCCAATGTAAATGGATCATCTTTAAGTAGCTAGCATTAAACTTTGATTATAGCTCGCAAGAAGACATTATGGAAAGAAAGAGTGTGAATGAGCTGCCGATGGGTAACTTCCTGTTGTATTGTAACCAGTGTCCAGTGGACCAGACAGTGTCTCACCTCCGATGGCCAGGTATCTGAAGAACAGCCACCCAGAGATGAGAGGCTCCTTGGGGTTGCGAGGCGGCTTGTCCATGATGTCCAGGTCTGGGGGGTTGAAGCCCAGGGCAGTCGCAGGGAGACCATCTGTCACCAGGTTGACCCACAGCAACTGGACCGGGATCAGAGCCTCAGGAAGACCCAAGATGGCAGTCAAGAAGATGCTTCAGACAGCGAGGGGGAAAAAAAACATCAGAAATACATAAAGACAAGAGTCAGCATTCCTGAGAACTCCGGTTAGGAGACTGGACAACGTGTGTGTGTCTGTCTGATGTGGTGGGCTTGCATTACTGTCGTCATGGGTACTGGAAATCCCCCAGTCCCCACAAGTAAAACAAGGACATTTCTGCCTCCCAGGTCCTCACAAGGACAAAGGCTATTTTAGGGGCTAGGTTCAGGATAAAATTTGATTTTTATTTTATTTAACAAGGCAAGTCAGTTAATTCTTATTTTCAATGACGGCCTACCAAAAGGCCTCCTACGGGGACGGGGACCTGGGATAAATAAAAAAAATACAGTATAAATATAGGACAAAACACACATCACAACAAGAGACACAACACTACATGGTTATTGTTAGGGAAAATAGCATTTTGAATGGATATCAATTTCAGGTCCCCACAAGGTTAGTAAAACCTACGCTCTGTGTGTGTGTGTGTGTGTGTGTGTGTGTGTGTGTGTGTGTGTGTGTGTGCAGTGCATGCGTCGGTGCTTACCAGACGACCTCTCCCACGTTGGAGGAGATGAGGTATCGTATGAACTGTTTCATGTTGTTGTAGATGGCCCTGCCCTCCTCCACAGCCGCCACGATGGTAGAGAAGTTATCGTCAGACAGAACCATCTCAGATGCTGACTTCGCCACAGCTGTGCCCGAGCCCATGGCAATGCCAATCTCTGCCTTCTTCAGGGCTGGCGCGTCGTTCACCCCATCACCAGTCTGTGGAGAGAAGGAGGAATATTGAATCATTTCTTTATTTAATAGGGTTAGACTCTTATGGGTTAATAAGGTGTTATACAGACATGAGATGGGAAAGTTGACCTATCACAGAACTCTTTCATTGTCAAGGCAAGTCAGAATAGATTGGCCCAGAAGTGATTTATCCAAAGAATTAGCTCAAACATATCTATGGATTCATTTATTAATTTGCACACCAATGAAATAAAGGTCCATATTAATCTAGGTCAAGTCAGGATTATAATGAAATAAGGTCAATATTAATCTAGATCAAGTCAGGATTATAATGAAATAAAGTCAATATTAATCTAGATCAAGTCAGGATTATAATGAAATAAGGTGAATATTAATCTAGATCAAGTCAGGATTATAATGAAATAAGGTCCATATTAATCTAGATCAGGTCAGGATTATAATGACATAAGGTCCATATTAATCTAGATCAAGTAAGGATTATAATGAAATAAGGTCCATATTAATCTAGATCAGGTCAGGATTATAATTGAAATAAGGTCCATATTAATCTAGATCAGGTCAGGATTATAATGAAATAAGGTCCATATTAATCTAGATCAGGTCAGGATTATAATGAAATAAGGTCCATATTAATCTAGATCAGGTCAGGATTATACTGAAATAAAGTCAATATTAATCTAGATCAAGTCAGGATTATATTGAAATAAGGTCCATATTAATCTAGATCAGGTCAGGATTATACTGAAATAAAGTCAATATTAATCTAGATCAAGTCAGGATTATATTGAAATAAGGTCCATATTAATCTAGATCCGGTCAGGATTATAATGAAATAAGGTCCATATTAATCTATATCAGGTCAGGATTATAATGAAATAAAGTCAATATTAATCTAGATCAAGTCAGGATTATATTGAAATAAGGTCCATATTAATCTAGATCAGGTCAGGATTATAATGAAATAAGGTCCATATTAATCTAGATCCGGTCAGGATTATAATGAAATAAGGTCCATATTAATCTAGATCAGGTCAGGATTATAATGAAATAAAGTCAATATTAATCTAGATCAAGTCAGGATTATATTGAAATAAGGTCCATATTAATCTAGATCAGGTCAGGATTATAATGAAATAAGGTCCATATTAATCTAGATCAGGTCAGGATTATAATGAAATGAGGCATTGAGCCCCCACAGCCATGCAGTTAAAGGACTCCGAGGGGAGGAGCTGTGTGTCAACCCTCTTCTCACCATGGCAGTGATCTCATCAAACGACTGCAGGTAGCCCACAATCTTAGACTTGTGTGCAGGCTCCACGCGGGCAAAGCACCGTGCCCGCTTCACAGCATCTCTCTGGGAGTCGATGGGCAGGTCATCAAACTCCCGGCCCGTGTAGGCCTTGCCCACTACATCCTCATCCTCGCCGAAGATACCGATGCGTCGGCAGATGGCCACGGCCGTGCCCTTGTTGTCCCCGGTGATCATGATGACACGGATGCCCGCCTCGGCGCACAGCTGGATGGAACCAGTCACCTCCTTCCTGGGTGGGTCCAGCATACCCACGCAGCCAACAAACGTTAGGCCCGTCTGGGGAGGTAGAGAGAGAGACAGAGGAGGACGAGGAGGAGCAGCGAGCGACAGAGACAGAGGAGGACGAGGAGGAGCGAGAGACAGAGGAGGACGAGGAGGAGGAGCGAGCGAGCAAGAGCGGAGGAGGGAAGGGTAGAGGGGAAAGACAGTAGAATGAACCAGTAAGCACAAGATGGATGAACGTCAAACACCCAGTCAAGCATTCAAATACAACCTGTATGTAGCGAAGGATCGATGACAGGCGTCCCCGTAGAACTAAACCATTTCAAATATGATGATCGTTATCATTTCTTTCAATGTGGATGGTCTTTCACAACAGGAACCAGTTCAACTTAAAAAAAACAAAAACATTCTTCCTTTTTAAGTGAGTAATCTCCCTGCCTAGTCTGCCCACGAGTCTGGCATTCACCCAGCTTCTTGTTCGTCTCTGACTGACCTCACACTGACCTCACACTCACCTCATACTCAGCAAACTTGGTGGAGTTCTCCAGATCCATGTCCTGTTGTTTAGGTGGCGAGTCCCGTGTGGCCATGCCCAGGCATCTCAGCGTGTCCCTGCCCGTGCCCCAGTCCCTGATCAGGGAGGTCAGCTGCTCTCTCAGGGGCATGGTCAGTGCCACCTTCCCTGTGCCAACACGCAGGTACTGGCATCGCTCCATCACACTCTCTGGGGCACCCTGTGGGAGTGGAGGGGTGGGCGGGATATAGATGTATATTTAGTGTGTGTGTGAGAGAGGGGTCAAAAGGTCACAATGGGGACATCCAAGCTCCTCTCCCACTCTGGCTTATAGTGAAAATGCATAGAGTTGGACTCTGTTGATCTGTTGATTGAGGTGTCTGTGTGTCTGCACCTTGATGAACATCTTGCACCCGGAGCCTGGTTTGTTGATGGGGGTACAGTACACAGACATGGACTTGCGATCACGCGAGAACTCCAGAGTAAACTCTTTCTTCATCAGCTGTCTGATCACCTGGTAGGAGAGAGAAAGATGGAGGGCGAGAGAGCGGGGCAGATGAGATGGAGGGCGAGAGAGCGGGGCAGATGAGATGGAGGGCGAGAGAGCGGGGCAGATGAGAGAGCGGGGCAGATGAGATGGAGGGCGAGAGAGCGGGGCAGATGAGATGGAGGGCGAGAGAGCGGGGCAGATGAGATGGAGGGCGAGAGAGCGGGGCAGATGAGAGGGAGGGCGAGAGAGCGGGGCAGATGAGAGGGAGGGCGAGAGAGCGGGGCAGATGAGATGGAGGGCGAGAGAGCGGGGCAGATGAGATGGAGGGCGAGAGAGCGGGGCAGATGAGAGAGCGGGGCAGATGAGAGAGCGGGGCAGATGAGAGAGCGGGGCAGATGAGAGAGCGGGGGATGATGAGAGAGCGGGGCAGATGAGATGGAGGGCGAGAGAGCGGGGCAGATGAGATGGAGGGCGAGAGAGCGGGGCAGATGAGATGGAGGGCGAGAGAGCGGGGCAGATGAGATGGAGGGCGAGAGAGCGGGGCAGATGAGATGGAGGGCGAGAGAGCGGGGCAGATGAGATGGAGGGCGAGAGAGCGGGGCAGATGAGAGGGAGGGCGAGAGAGCGGGGCAGATGAGAGGGAGGGGTCTATCAGACGAGGTGGGGGACTAGGACTGGGAGGTTTGTTGTTGACACCTGGGGTGTAATCATTATTCTACACTGTAGCCAACTGCCTCGCAACATAAATCAATTTGCAACAAAACCAAGAGTTTCTATTGGACAAATTAAGGTAGGCCCTTCGCTGTTTGGTTCCGTTTGGTTCCTAGTGAAAACACCCTGATGGTGCTCCAACATCCTGTCTGAACAGTCAGCCAACTGCACCAGACAGACAATTGGGCAAGTGTGTATATATGAAGTAGCAGAATCAATGTGGGCCAGACAGGACCCTCTGTCTGTGAATCTCCAGTGACAACAGATGATACAGCAGTAAAAGGGACTCTGATGTTACAGAGGACCCTGACACCACTTAGGCTTTACAAAAGTAGCCCAATTATTGGCAAAAGAGCTGATCCGATTGGTCAAAAGACCAATTCGCTTAGAAAAAAATATATCAGAATTAGGCTGCCTGTGTAAACACACCCTTGAAAAGGTACAACTCAACTTGGCCTTAATTAAGCTTGTAGTGAAGTGTAGAGTTACCAGGAAATGTATACAGCCCTGCGTTCACACCCTTCAAAATCTGCCAAATAAAAACTGCTATAAATACATGAGAATATACAATGTTAGTCTAAATCGCAAGGATCTTAAATGGCGGTATGGTTTAGTGGCTTCTGATAGAGCATTAACAGTAGGGGTCACCTGAGCTCCAGGAACACAGCTCTGGTAGTTATCAGGCTGGTAGTTAGGTAGAAACAATATCCTCCACCCCTCCTCTCCCAGCGTCTCCATCTCCCTGTCTCCCTCCTCTCCCAGCGTCTCCATCTCCCGGTCTCCCTCCTCTCCCAGCGTCTCCATCTCCCTGTCTCCCTCCTCTCCCAGCGTCTCCATCTCCCTGTCTCCCTCCTCTCCCAGCGTCTCCATCTCCCTGTCTCCCTCCTCTCCCAGCGTCTCCATCTCCCTGTCTCCCTCCTCTCCCAGCGTCTCCATCTCCCTGTCTCCCTCCTCTCCCAGCGTCTCCATCTCCCTGTCTCCCTCCTCTCCCAGCGTCTCCATCTCCCTGTCTCCCTCCTCTCCCAGCGTCTCCATCTCCCTGTCTCCCTCCTCTCCCAGCGTCTCCATCTCCCTGTCTCCCTCCTCTCCCAGCGTCTCCATCTCCCTGTCTCCCTCCTCTCCCAGCGTCTCCATCTCCCTGTCTCCCTCCTCTCCCAGCGTCTCCATCTCCCTGTCTCCCTCCTCTCCCAGCGTCTCCATCTCCCTGTCTCCCTCCTCTCCCAGCGTCTCCATCTCCCTGTCTCCCTCCTCTCCCAGCGTCTCCATCTCCCTGTCTCCCTCCTCTCCCAGCGTCTCCATCTCCCTGTCTCCCTCCTCTCCCAGCGTCTCCATCTCCCTGTCTCCCTCCTCTCCCAGCGTCTCCATCTCCCTGTCTCCCTCCTCTCCCAGCGTCTCCATCTCCCTGTCTCCCTCCTCTCCCAGCGTCTCCATCTCCCTGTCTCCCTCCTCTCCCAGCGTCTCCATCTACCTGTCTCCCTCCTCTCCCAGCGTCTCCATCCCCCTGTCTCCCTCCTCTCCCAGCGTCTCCATCTACCTGTCTCCCTCCTCTCCCAGCGTCTCCATCTACTTGTCTCCCTCCTCTCCCAGCGTCTCCATCTCCCCGTCTCCCTCCTCTCCCAGCGTCTCCATCTCCCTGTCTCCCTCCTCTCCCAGCGTCTCCATCTCCCTGTCTCCCTCCTCTCCCAGCGTCTCCATCTCCCCGTCTCCCTCCTCTCCCAGCGTCTCCATCTCCCTGTCTCCCTCCTCTCCCAGCGTCTCCATCTACCTGTCTCCCTCCTCTCCCATTCCCTTCTCTTCATCCCATACAGTCGCCTCTCCCCCTCCCTTCTCTCTCTCTCTCTCCCCCTCCCTCCCACTCCCTTCATCCCTACCTTCTCCTCTCTCCCTCCCACCCTCCCCCACAGCCTCCCGCCCAACATCCCTTCTCCCCAGCCTCCCTTCCTTCTCTCTCTCTCCCCCTCCCTCCCACTGCCTTCATCCCTACCTTCTCCTCTCCCCTCCCTCCGATCCTCCCTCCCAGCTCAGACAGTTATGTCCTGGAGACATGATGCCAGGGGACTCAGACACTTGACAGATGTCCTCACAGAAAGACAGCCACCGAGCCAAAATTCCTCTTCGTCCCATCACAAAAACAAAAGACGAGGAACGTGAGTACAAGTCGATCTAGTGACGGCAGAACATAGTTACAGACACTTTCACCTCAAAAATCCTTCACCGTCAACTAGTGCATTAATAGGAAACCTCCTCCTTTCCCCCCTGTTGAAAGCCCTAACAGAAAGCTGGAAAGTTTAGCTAACCTCTTCATAAACCCCCGGCTTGTCTAAATATTATCCTCTCTAGCGTCTGAGGACAGGACTTGACAGGTTTTATTTTCTTCTCATTGTGGGACTGTTGGGGATATGAATGGAGTTCAGTGGAAAAACTTGAAACCGCTGGTCATTGACAGG
Organism: Salvelinus namaycush; assembly: GCF_016432855.1. NCBI lineage: Eukaryota > Metazoa > Chordata > Actinopteri > Salmoniformes > Salmonidae > Salvelinus > Salvelinus namaycush. The sequence continues at coordinate 4,326,096 of NC_052318.1, read as the reverse complement.
AACACAGGGAGTCTCTCTCTCGTGTCTTCCTGTCACAGTGTCATTGGTCATGCACCGAGAGAAGGACAGACGCACCACTTCTCATTGACAGAGTCAGAGCGGGGGGGGGGGGGGGGGGGGGTCATCTGATTAGTTGTTCAGCAGTCTCATGGCTTGGGGAAAGAAGCTGTTAAGGAGCCTTTTGGACCTAGACTTGGAGCTCCGGTACCACTTGCAGTGCGGTAGCAGAGAGAACAGTCTATGACTTGGGAGACTGGAGTCTGACCATTTTTTTGGGGCCTTCCTCTTTATGTATCTATGTGGAAGCAGCAGCACACTCCATTGTCCATGTCAAACTTCCCCTCAGGGACAATAGAGTATATAGCATACCATAGAGGTGGAGATTATCCCATGCGTTGAAAGCCAATAGGTAACAGCTACCATACTTTCTTTGAACTTGTTGTCCAGTTGTTTAAATCACTTTATGACAACATACACCGTTAAATACTGTATATGAATATGCAAGCAGTATGTTGTATGTCTAATACACAGTGGGCATCCATGGTGGTGTTGTATACATCCCCTCAGTGTTTCCTCTCGTTGCTTACTGAGTTGCAGGCTCCGGCACGCTCCACCTTGCTGAGGCCTGACATGTCAGTCTTGAACACGTTCATCTTCTCCACCAGGGTAGTGAGGGCCGTCTCCGTCGCCTCACCCACCTTCTCATACACTCCTTTGACCTGGGACAGGAGAGAGGATGGGTAAGTCGAAAGCTTTTGAAACACACTGTCATTCAGAAATACAGAGACGTAAGAACAAAACACCATTGTAAATACAACCCATATTTATGTTGATTTATTTTCCCTTTTGTACTTTAACTATTTGCACATAATGACATTTGTAATGTCTATTATTTTGGAACTTCTGTGAGTGTAATGTTTACTGTTCATTTTATTTGTTAATTTCACTTTTGTTTATTATATAGTTCACTTGCTTTGGCAATGTTAAAATATGTTTACCGTGCCAATAAAGCCCTTAAATTGAATTGAGAGAGGGAATTATGATGCGAGAAGTCCACTGGATATAGGGCACATCTCTGCCCACACCATCTGTCTGTCCACCCAGCTTAACCACACCATGATGTAAACTCAGCAAAAAAAAGAAACGTCCTCTCACTGTCAACTGCGTTTATTTTCAGCAAACTTAACATGTGTAAATATTTGTATGAACATAACAAGATTCAACAACTGAGAAATAAACTGAACAAGTTCCACAGACATGTGACTAACAGAAATGGAATAATGTGTCCCTGAACAAAGGCGGGTCATAATCAAAAGTAACAGTCAGTATCTGGTGTGGCCACCAGCTGCATTAAGTGCATCTCCTCCTCGTGGACTGCACCAGATTTGCCAGTTCTTGCTGTGAGATGTTATCCCACTCTTCCACCAAGGCACCTCCAAGTTCCCAGACATTTCTGGGGGGGAATGGCCCTAGCCCTCACCCTCCGATCCAACAGGTCCCAGACGTGCTCAATGGGATTGAGATCCGGGCTCTTCGCTGGCCATGGCAGAACACGGACATTCCTGTCTTGCAGGAAATCACACACAGAATGAGCAGTATGGCTGGTAGCATTGTCATGCTGGAGGGCCATGTCAGGATGAGCCTGCAGGAAGGGTACCACATGAGGGAGGAGGATGTCTTCCCTGTAACGCACAGCGTTGAGATTGCCTGCAATGACAACAAGCTCAGTCCGATGATGCTGTGACACACTGCCCCAGACCATGATGGACCCTCCACCTCCAAAATTGATCCCGCTCCAGAGTACAGGCCTCGGTGTAACGCTCATTCCTTCGACGATAAACGCGAATCCGACCATCACCCCTGGTGAGACAAAACTGCGACTCGTCAGTGAAGAGCACTGTCTGGTCCAGCGACGGTGGGTTTGTGACCATAGGCGACGTTGTTGCCGGTGATGTCTGGTGAGGACCTGCATTACAACAGGCCTACAAGCCCTCAGTCCAGCCTCTCTCAGCCTATTGCGGACAGTCTGAGCACTGATGGAGGGATTGTGCGTTCCTGGTGTAACTCTGGCAATTGTTGTTGCCATCCTGTACCTGTCCCACAGGTGTGATGTTCGGATGTACCGATCCTGTGCAGGTGTTAAACGTGGTCTGCCACTGCGAGGACGATCAGCTGTCCATCCTGTCTCCCTGTTGCACTGTCTTTGGCGTCTCTCAGTACGGACATTTCCATTTATTGCCCTGGCCACATTTGCAGGCCTCATGCCTCCTTGCATTATGCCTAAGGCACGTTCACGCAGATGAGTAGGGACCCTGGGCATCCTTCCTTTGGTGTTTTTCAGAGTCAGCAGAAAGCCCTCTTTAGTGTCCTAAGTCTTCATAACTGTGACCTTAATTGTCTACCGTCTGCAAGCTGTTAGTGTCTTAACGACCGTTCCACAGGTGCATGTTCATTAATTGTTTATGGTTCATTGAAGCATGGGAAACAGTGTTTAAACCCTTTACAATGAAGATCTGTGAAGTTATTTGGATTTTTACCAACTATCTTTGAAAGACAGGGTCCTGAAAAAGGGACGTTAATTTTTTTGCTGAGTTTATAAACCCCCAGGCTCCTCCACCATCAGGGTCCACCACTCTCCCTCTCCACACAGCTGCTCTACCTCCCCTTAGCTCTATCCCCTAAATACCTTTCTCTATCATGTCTAGTTGGGAAAGCCAGAGTTTCATTCTACTGGTTAATGGTCACAAAATGGCATTACATACTAATTCAGTTATACTAGGAATCTTCTCAGCATTTGAGTGTCTTGCAATTAGACTGCCATGTCTTCAGCTTCCCTTTACACACAGCATGGTTACCATAGCACCATGGTGATGACAGAGAGGTGAGAAAACAGAATCACACATCAGAGTAAAATTGGATTGGCAATTGTAGAAAACTCCTGTGTGTGTGTGTGTGTGTGTGTGTGTGCGCGCCTTGGTCATGATTCATGCATTCAGGGCAATCTAATAGGTGGTTTGTATACATAGCTAAGTCCATGAGACATTTGCCAGCTTGTCTTACTGGCACAAAGCCCCGTCTCTAAGAGACGAGTGATTTGCTTAGCAACCACACTCATTTGTTAGTCCAACTCCACATTGATGACGACATCAGTCAAACCTAGGAGAAAGCAACAACAGATGTGCAGCCATGTTTCAGTGTGTGTGTTTGTGCGTAAATAGGGGATGCTTATATTTGCCCTGTTTCACTCATCTACAACTGTGTAACCTGTACAAGTGTGTGGTGTGAATTGGAAATGTGTTTCTTCTGCATATCCCAACTCCCCCTGAGACCCTCAGAGAGAGAGGCCACGACAAGGGTCACCATATCCCAACTCCCCCTGAGACCCTCAGAGAGAGAGGCCACGACAAGGGTCACCATATCCCAACTCCCCCCTGAGACCCTCAGAGAGAGAGGCCACGACAAGGGTCACCATATCCCAACTCCCCCTGAGACCCTCAGAGAGAGAGGCCACGATAAGGGTCACCATATCCCAACTCCCCCCTGAGACCCTCAGAGAGAGAGGCCACGATAAGGGTCACCATATCCCAACTCCCCCCTGAGACCCTCAGAGAGAGAGGCCACGATAAGGGTCACCATATCCCAACTCCCCCCTGAGACCCTCAGAGAGAGAGGCCACGATAAGGGTCACCATATCCCAACTCCCCCCTGAGACCCTCAGAGAGAGAGGCCACGATAAGGGTCACCATATCCCAACTCCCCCCTGAGACACCCTCAGAGAGAGAGGCCACGACAAGGGTCACCATATCCCAACTCCCCCGAGACACCCTCAGAGAGAGAGGCCACGATAAGGGTCACCATATCCCAACTCCCCCCTGAGACACCCTCAGAGAGAGAGGCCACGACAAGGGTCACCATATCCCAACTCCCCCTGAGACCCTCAGAGAGAGAGGCCACGATAAGGGTCACCATATCCCAACTCCCCCCTGAGACCCTCAGAGAGTGGGGCCACGACAAGGGTCACCATATCCCAACTCCCCCTGAGACCCTCAGAGAGAGAGGCCACGACAAGGGTCACCATATCCCAACTCCCCCCTGAGACACCCTCAGAGAGAGAGGCCACGACAAGGGTCACCATATCCCAACTCCCCCCTGAGACACCCTCAGAGAGAGAGGCCACGACAAGGGTCACCATATCCCAACTCCCCCTGAGACCCTCAGAGAGAGAGGCCACGATAAGGGTCACCATATCCCAACTCCCCCCTGAGACCCTCAGAGAGAGAGGCCACGACAAGGGTCACCATATCCCAACTCCCCCTGAGACCCTCAGAGAGAGAGGCCACGACAAGGGTCACCATATCCCAACTCCCCCCTGAGACACCCTCAGAGAGAGAGGCCACGACAAGGGTCACCATATCCCAACTCCCCCCTGAGACACCCTCAGAGAGTGGGGCCACGACAAGGGTCACCATATCCCAACTCCCCCTGAGACACCCTCAGAGAGAGAGGCCACGACAAGGGTCACCATATCCCAACTCCCCCCTGAGACACCCTCAGAGAGAGAGGCCACGATAAGGGTCACCATATCCCAACTCCTCCTGAGACACCCTCAGAGAGAGAGGCCACGACAAGGGTCTGCCATATCCCAACTCCCCCTGAGACCCTCAGAGAGAGAGGCCACGACAAGGGTCACCATATCCCAACTCCCCCCTGAGACACCCTCAGAGAGAGAGGCCACGACAAGGGTCACCATATCCCAACTCCTCCTGAGACACCCTCAGAGAGAGAGGCCACGACAAGGGTCACCATATCCCAACTCCCCCCTGAGACACCCTCAGAGAGAGAGGCCACGATAAGGGTCACCATATCCCAACTCCCCCCTGAGACACCCTCAGAGAGAGAGGCCACGACAAGGGTCACCATATCCCAACTCCCCCCTGAGACCCTCAGAGAGAGAGGCCACGACAAGGGTCACCATATCCCAACTCCCCCCTGAGACACCCTCAGAGAGAGAGGCCACGATAAGGGTCACCATATCCCAACTCCCCCCTGAGACACCCTCAGAGAGAGAGGCCACGATAAGGGTCACCATATCCCAACTCCCCCCTGAGACACCCTCAGAGAGTGGGGCCACGACAAGGGTCACCATATCCCAACTCCTCCTGAGACACCCTCAGAGAGAGAGGCCACGACAAGGGTCACCATATCCCAACTCCCCCCTGAGACCCTCAGAGAGAGAGGCCACGACAAGGGTCACCATATCCCAACTCCCCCTGAGACCCTCAGAGAGTGGGGCCACGACAAGGGTCACCATATCCCAACTCCCCCCTGAGACACCCTCAGAGAGAGAGGCCACGATAAGGGTCACCATATCCCAACTCCCCCTGAGACACCCTCAGAGAGAGAGGCCACGACAAGGGTCACCATATCCCAACTCCTCCTGAGACACCCTCAGAGAGAGAGGCCACGATAAGGGTCACCATATCCCAACTCCTCCTGAGACACCCTCAGAGAGAGAGGCCACGATAAGGGTCACCATATCCCAACTCCCCCTGAGACCCTCAGAGAGAGAGGCCACGACAAGGGTCACTATATCCCAACTCCCCCCTGAGACACCCTCAGAGAGTGGGGCCACGACAAGGGTCACCATATCCCAACTCCTCCTGAGACACCCTCAGAGAGTGGGATCACGACCAGAGATCAGCCATTATTGACGGCGACCCTGGAGCAGATTTTTTACCTAGTCAGCTCAGGATTCAAACTTGCTTTAGGTTAATGGCCCAACGCTCTAACCGCTAGGCTACCTGTGCGTCCGCGTGCCACAGCTGCTTAAAAAAAAAGGGAAGGCTTTTTACCGCTGAGGAAAACAGGATGAAAGGATAGGGACAGAGAGGGTCAGGCTGAAGTGACACAACAGTCCCTTAATGACTTACAAGACCATAATGTGTGTGTTGTCAGTACTGACCTCATTGTAGTCCAGTGAAGAGTCGTTGCACATGGAACAGACAGTGGCCAGCTCCAGAAGACCATCATAATCTCCACACTGCACCACCTTGTCCCCTTTCAACCTGGAAGAGCAAACACACACAATATTTAAAACATTTTTTAACTAGGCAGGTCTGTTAAGAACACACTCTTTTTTTAAATGACGGCCTACCCCGGCCAAACCCAGACGATGCTGGGCCAATTGTGCGCCGCCCTATGGGACTCCCAATCACAGCAGGTTGTGAAACAGCCTGGAATCAAACCAGGGACTGTAGTGGCACCTCTTGCACTGAGAGGCAGTGCTTTAGACTGCTGAGCCACTCAGGAGCCCAAACATAAATGGACTGGACTTTTTTATCATCATCGAGTGGTGTAATTTACTCTCATAACAACTAATGGAATACTGCCACTGTTTTTCCTGTACACACACACACACACACACACACACACACACACACACACACACACACACACACACACACACACACACACACACACACACACACACACACACACACACACACACACACACACACACACACACACTACGTCTGTTTGGGCTCCTGAGTGTATTACAACTCGTGTCTTAAGATGTCTCATGAAAAAATGTTCACAACATTCTATACAGCTGGCAGGTTGGAGAAGTTGCCAGTCAGTGTGTTGTTTGTGGGAGCTCAGTGCTCAGGGGGCAGTTGTTGTCTGAGATGCTTTGTGGATACGAGCCCTGAATAGTGATTAACACAACATCATCACTTGGCATTACATTGGATATAATGATGGGGTTTTCATCAACTTCAGTAGGGAAAATATATGAGCCTAATCTTGTATGGACTGAGCTGACTGAAGGGGAACACTTGGCACGGTACAGTAAGACATCGTGAGGCCTGTTTGGGCAGGTGTACCGTAGTAGATCTGGGTCTGCCCCAGTCTGGGCAGGTGTACCGTAGCAGATCTGGGTCTGCCCCCGTCTGGGCAGGTGTACCGTAGCAGATCTGGGTCTGCCCCCGTCTGGGCAGGTGTACCGTAGCAGATCTGGGTCTGCCCCAGTCTGGGCAGGTGTACCGTAGCAGATCTGGGTCTGCCCCCGTCTGGGCAGGTGTACCGTAGCAGATCTGGGTCTGCCCCCGTCTGGGCAGGTGTACCGTAGCAGATCTGGGTCTGTCCCCGTCTGGGCAGGTGTACTGTAGTAGATCTGGGTCTGTCCCCAGTCTGGGCAAGTGTACTGTAGTAGGTCTGGGTCTGCCCCAGTCTGGTCAGGTGTACTGTAATAGATCTGGGTCTGCCCCCGTCTGGGCAGGTGTACTGTAATAGATATGGGTCTGCCCCAGTCTGGGCAGGTACAGTCAGGTCCATAAATATTTGGACATTGACCAAGTTATTATTATTTTTAGCTTATTGGAGTTGAAATTAAATAATGAATATGAGCTGAAAGTGCAGACTTGGAGCTTTAATTTGAGGGTATTTACATCCAAATCGGGGGAACGGTGTAGGAATTACAGTACTTTTTATATGCGGCCCCCCCTAAACAAACCCATCAGAGCGAGAGGAAAAACATTAGGTGTGTCCAAATCAACTATTTGGTACATTCTTAAAGAGAAAGAACACACTGTTGAGCTCAGGAACACAAAAATGCCCGGAAGACCACGGAAAACAACTGTGGTGGATGCCAGAAGAATTCTTTCCCTGGTGAAGAAAAACCCCCTTCACAACAGTTGGCGAGACCAAGAACATCCTCCAGGAGGTATGCGTATCTGTGTCAAAGTCAACATTCAAGAGAAGACTTCACCAGAGTAAATACAGACGGTTTACCACAAGATGTAAACCATTGGTAAGCCTCAAAAACAGGAAGACCAGATTAGAGTTTGCCAAAAAACTAATCTGAAAAAGCCTGTCCAGTTCTGGAACATAATGCGTACAGATGAGACAAAGATCAACTTGTACCAGAATGATGGGAAGAGAAGAGTATGTAGAAGGGCAGGAACTGCTCATGATCCGAAGCATACCACTTCATCTGTGAAGCATGGTGGAGGTAGTGTTATGGCGTGGGCATTTATGGCTGCCCATGGAACTGGTTCCCTTGTATTTGCTGACAAAAGCAGTAGGGTGGATTCCATTGTCTGCTCAGATTCAGCCAAATGTTTCAAAGCTCATTGGACGGAAATTCACAGTGCAAGTTGGACAATGACCCGAAGCATACTGTGAAAGCAACCCAATAATTTAAGGTAAAGAAGTGGAATGTTATGCAAATGGCCAAGTCAATCACCTGACCTGAATCCAATTGAGCATGAATTTCACTTAATGAAGGCAAAACTGAAGGCGAAAGCCCCCAAGAACAAGCAGGAAGTGAAGACAGCTGCAGTAAAGACCTGGCAGAGCATCACCAGGGAAGAAACACAGCATCTGGTGATGTCTATGAGTTCCAGACTTCAGGCAGTCATTGAAGTATTAAAACTCACAATTTAAATTTATGATTGCTAGTTTGTCCAATTACTTTTGAGCCCATAAAATTGGAGGGCTGTGTAAAAAAAAAATGGTTGTAATTCCTACACAGTTCTTACAATAATTTTGACAAAACACTTAGTTTACACTTAAAGCACACTTTGGATGTTTTCTTTCAAATTCATTGTGGTGGCGTAGAACCAAAATGATGCAAATTGTGTCACTGTCCAAATGCTTATGGAACTGACTGTATACTGTAGCACCTTCAAACTCGACTCTGGACCTTGAAGTCAGTTCCACTGCTTTAAAAAAAAAAAAATGAATCCCCTCTAAATTAGGGACTGATTTAGACCTGGGACACCAGGTGTGTGCAATTAATTATCAGGTAGGACAGAAAACCAGCAGGCTCCGGACCTCGTAGGGTAAGAGTTGAATACCCCTGCTGTAACAGAACTGGCTCTGCCTCTGGCTAGGCAGGTATGCTGCAACAGATCTGGGTCTGCCTGTGGCTAGGCAGGTATGCTGCAACAGATCTGGCTCTGCCTGTGGCTAGGCAGGTATGCTGCAACAGATCTGGCTCTGCCTGTGGCTAGGCAGGTATGCTGCAACAGATCTGGCTCTGCCTGTGGCTAGGCAGGTATGCTGCAACAGATCTGGCTCTGCCTGTGGCTGGGCAGGTATGCTGCAACAGATCTGGCTCTGCCTGTGGCTGGGCTGGTATGCTGCAACAGATCTGGCTCTGCCTGTGGCTAGGCAGGTATGCTGCAACAGATCTGGCTCTGCCTGTGGCTAGGCAGGTATGCTGCAACAGATCTGGCTCTGCCTGTGGCTAGGCAGGTATGCTGCAACAGATCTGGCTCTGCCTGTGGCTAGGCAGGTATGCTGCAACAGATCTGGCTCTGCCTGTGGCTAGGCAGGTATGCTGCAACAGATCTGGCTCTGCCTGTGGCTAGGCAGGTATGCTGCAACAGATCTGGCTCTGCCTGTGGCTAGGCAGGTATGCTGCAACAGATCTGGCTCTGCCTGTGGCTAGGCAGGTATGCTGCAACAGATCTGGCTCTGCCTGTGGCTAGGCAGGTATGCTGTAACAGATCTGGCTCTGCCTCTGGCTAGGCAGGTATGCTGTAACAGATCTGGCTCTGCCTCTGGCTAGGCAGGTATGCTGCAACAGATCTGGGTCTGCCTCTGGCTAGGCAGGTATGCTGCAACAGATCTGGGTCTGCCTCTGGCTAGGCAGGTATGCTGCAACAGATCTGGGTCTGCCTGTGGCTAGGCAGGTATGCTGCAACAGATCTGGGTCTGCCTGTGGCTAGGCAGGTATGCTGTAACAGATATGGGTCTGCCTGTGGCTAGGCAGGTATGCTGTAACAGATATGGGTCTGCCTCTGGCTAGCCAGGTATGCTGTAACATATCTGGCTCTGCCTCTGGCCGAGCAGGTAGTCATTTGAGGCATTAGACTAGAGTGGGCACTCCAGAGAGCAAGAGATGAGGTCAACCAGGTTATACTGACAGAAAGGACAGATCTACTGCAGGTCCTATCCACGCTACTGCAGGTCCTATCCACGCTACTGCAGGTCCAGAACTGGAACACCAGGACTTTGGCCAAGCTACACTACATGACCAAAAGTATGTGGACACCTGCTTGAAAATCTCATAAAACCATGGGCATTAATATGGAGTTGGTCCTCCCTTTGCTGCTATAACAACCACTCTTCCGGGAAGGGTTTCTACTAGATGTTGGAACATTGCTGCGGGGACTTGCTTCCATTCAGCCACAAGAGCATTAGTGAGGTCGGACACTGATGTTGGGCGATTAGGGCTGGCTCGCAGTCGGCGTTCCAATTCATCCCAAAGGTGTTCGATGGGGTTGTGGTCGGGGCTCTGTGCAGGCTCAACAAACCCTTTCTGTATGAACCTCGCTTTGTGCACGGGGACATTGGCAAAAAAATTGTTCTTTCCTGCATGACAAAGTCGGAAGCACAGAATCGTCTAGAATGTCATTGTATCCTGTAGCATTAAGATTTCCCTTCACTGGAACAAAGGGGCCTAGCCCAAACCATGAAAAACAGCCCTAGACCATTATTCCTTCTCCACCAAACTTTACAGTTGGCACTATGCATTGGGGCAGGTATCGTTCTCCTGGAATCCGTCAAACCCAGATTCGTCTGTCGGACTGCCAGAGGGTGAAGCGTGATTCATCACTCCAGAGAACGCATTTCCACTGTTCCAGAGTCCAATGGCGGCGAGCTTTACGCCACTCCATCCGACGCTTGGCATTGCGCATGGTGATCTTAGGCTTGTGTGCGGTTCCTCGGCCATGGAAACCCATTTCATGAAGCTCCTGACGAACAGTTATGGTGCTGACGTTGCTTCCAGAGGCAGTTTGGAACTCGGTTGTGAGTGTTGCAACCAAGGACAGACGATATTTACGTGTTTTAGCACTCGGCGGTCACGTTCTGTGAGCTTGTGTGGCCTACCACTTCGCGGCTGAGCCGTTGTTGTTCCTATACGTTTCCACTTCACGATAACAGCACTTACAGTTGACCGGGGGCAGCTCTAGCAGGGCAGAAATTTGACAAACTGACTTGTTAGAAAGGTGGCATCCTATGATGGTGACATGTTGAATGTCACTGAGCTCCTCAGTTATGCCAATGTTTGTCTATGGAGATTGCATGTCTGTGTGCTCAATTTTATACACCTTTCAGCAACTGGTGTCGCTGAAAAATCAGAATCCACTAATTTGAAGGGGTGTCCACATACTTTTGTTCGCTCGCTCTCCTATTCCTTGAAGACAGTAAGACTATTTTAGTTCTTGTCACATTTGTGTCCTTTCCTCCCTGCCCTCTCTGTGCTATGTGTTATCATGGAATAAGTTGACATGCTTCAGGAAAACATAATTGCCATTCTTTCTAAACTTCCCAAGAGCCATTAACCACAGTGAAGAACAGAGTAAACCTTTGGGGGCGGGTAAGGAAAGAGACTTCAAATAAACACTTTACATCAAATGGAGAAAAAAAGGAGGTTAGGGGCTTTTAACAGCCGGCCGGCCGCTGGAGAGTGGTGGTGTGACCAAGGCTTTTCCACTGCCGCCTGTAAAAATAGTTGTCTGTCTGGAGCCAAGGAAGGTTAACACAATGGCTGGCCATTACTTTCCTCTGAAGGTCAGTGTGTTAACACTATGGACCACACAACACTCACTGGGAGGTGGGGGAGATAAACGTAATAGTGTGTTTCACAGTGTGATTCCACAGTCAGAGAAACTACGAATTGTAACCTGAAATCACAGTTCATTTGCACTCTGTAGACTAACCCCCTAGAGTCTAAGGGAGCTGTGTTTCTACTAAGCTAACATATGGGATTGTTTTAAGGAACATTTAGCTATTTCATGTAGAATTTTAGGACCTCTTTAGGTATCAAAAAATATATACAACAATTTGATAAAACATTGAATTTGGCCTTACTGCTATAAGCCTATAGAAATGCATTGAATAACAGATTCATACATTGGAAAAAGTCAAAAGGAATATTTTGAAGCATATGTACTTTATCCGAGAGACAAAAGAATCACAACAAAAAAAAATTCTGTAATAAATGTTTTACCGTGGAATTATCCGTATACCTTTGACGTAGAAATGCTCTATCCACTTTCATTCATTTCTCGCACCCAGTAGCAGGTTACCTAAACTGTTCGGACGCTACAGATGTTTTAGTGAGAAGACCGATTTTCGGGATGTCTCACGGTCTGACAAACAGCACTGTAGCTCTGCCACTTTCCACCACAGATGCGGAAGGCCGACGCAGGCGGGTGCGGCGGCTGGAGACGCAGGCGGGTGCGGCGGCTGGAGACGCAGGCGGGTGCGGCGGCTGGAGACGCAGGCGGGTGCGGCGGCTGGAGACGCAGGCGGGTGCGGCGGCTGGAGACGCAGGCGGGTGCGGCGGCTGGAGACGCAGGCGGGTGCGGCGCCTGGAGACGCAGGCGGGTGCTGCGCCTGGAGACGCAGGCGGGTGCGGCGCCTGGAGACGCAGGCGGGTGCTGCGCCTGGAGACGCAGGCGGGTGCTGCGCCTGGAGACGCAGGCGGGTGCTGCGCCTGGAGACGCAGGCGGGTGCTGCGCCTGGAGACGCAGGCGGGTGCTGCGCCTGGAGACGCAGGCGGGTGCGGCGCCTGGAGACGCAGGCGGGTGCGGCGCCTGGAGACGCAGGCGGGTGCGGCGCCTGGAGACGCAGGCGGGTGCGGCGCCTGGAGACGCAGGCGGGTGCGGCGGCTGGAGACGCAGGCGGGTGCGGCGCCTGGAGACGCAGGCGGGTGCGGCGGCTGGAGACGCAGGCGGGTGCGGCGGCTGGAGACGCAGGCGGGTGCGGCGCCTGGAGACGCAGGCGGGTGCGGCGCCTTGAGACGCAGGCGGGTGCGGCGCCTTGAGACGCAGGCGGGTGCGGCGCCTTGAGACGCAGGCGGGTGCGGCGCCTTGAGACGCAGGCGGGTGCGGCGGCTGGAGACGCAGGCGGGTGCGGCGGCTGGAGACGCAGGCGGGTGCGGCGGCTGGAGACGCAGGCGGGTGCGGCGGCTGGAGACGCAGGCGGGTGCGGCGGCTGGAGACGCAGGCGGGTGCGGCGCCTTGAGACGCAGGCGGGTGCGGCGCCTTGAGACGCAGGCGAGAAGTTTAAACAGAGGGATTTTGATGGGTGTTGTATATATTATGCTAATTCAATTTCCGCAGGGGCACTGACATAGAGCTAACAGAAAGGTGGTAGGATGGGACACTCACACTTGTCCTTCAGGGGCGTAGGTTGAGCCAGTTATAGAGAACTCATGGACAGCACAGCTGGAATCCTCCACCTTGTCCACCACAAACATCTGGAGAGGGAAGAGAAAGAGAGTTGGGATAGTTAAAGCAGGGTCGAGTAGGCTAGGCTATCAGCAAAGCCCCAGGGTAGAGTAGGCTAGGCTATCAGCAAAGCCCCAGGGTAGAGTAGGCTAGGCTATCAGCAAAGCCCCAGGGTAGAGTAGGCTAGGCTATCAGCAAAGCCCCAGGGTAGAGTAGGCTAGGCTATCAGCAAAGCCCCAGGGTAGAGTAGGCTAGGCTATCAGCAAAGCCCCAGGGTAGAGTAGGCTAGGCTATCAGCAAAGCCCCAGGGTAGAGTAGGCTAGGCTATCAGCAAAGCCCCAGGGTAGAGTAGGCTAGGCTATCAGCAAAGCCCCAGGGTAGAGTAGGCTAGGCTATCAGCAAAGCCCCAGGGTAGAGTAGGCTAGGCTATCAGCAAAGCCCCGGGGTCGAGTAGGCTAGGCTATCAGCAAAGCCCCAGGGTCGAGTAGGCTAGGCTATCAGCAAAGCTCTTACAGTGCTTTCAGTGGGAGGCCCAGGGTTTCCCAGGGTTCTCTACAGGGCCATGGGAGAGGTGAATGTGGCCCACCGGCCCCTGACGCAGTGGGAAACACACACACCCTCCCACACTGCCTAGCCCACAAAACACAGGGATTTCCCACCACATACAGCCACTCACTGGCTTCATATCACAGCTGTTTATGAGAGATTGTTGATTTTCTATTTAACTTGCTTTGGCAATGTAAATAATGTTAACCATGCTGACAGAGACAGACAGAAAGACTATAAATCATACTCTTGCTGAGACAGACAGACCAACAGACGGAGCTTGTATATATACACTGTATTGGATGAGTATATGGGCCAAGTTGTTGCCCAAGTCGTGTTGACGTCGGTCTGTCCTTCCCTGTGCTCAGAACTCCTGTGTTGCCAAGAGTTTTGTTTTGTCTGTGCGTCTGACCCTGTGTTAATGTACTGATTTCCTGCGTGGAGAGACCGTCCCAGAACAATTAGGGTTTGACCACACTGGTAGGTATTTTAGGCTGACAGGTCTGTAAGGCTGGCAGGTCTGTAAGGCTGGCAGGTCTGTAAGGCTGGCAGGTCTGTTAGGCTGGCAGGTCTGTTAGGCTGGCAGGTCTGTTAGGCTGGCAGGTCTGTTAGGCTGGCAGGTCTGTTAGGCTGGCAGGTCTGTTAGGCTGGCAGGTCTGTTAGGCTGGCAGGTCTGTTAGGCTGGCAGGTCTGTTAGGCTGGCAGGTCTGTTAGGCTGGCAGGTCTGTTAGGCTGGCAGGTCTGTTAGGCTGGCAGGTCTGTTAGGCTGGCAGGTCTGTTAGGCTGGCAGGTCTGTTAGGCTGGAAGGTCTGTTAGGCTGGAAGGTCTGTTAGGCTGGAAGGTCTGTTAGGCTGGAAGGTCTGTTAGGCTGGCAGCCCAGCAGTGGATGGTGAGGGTTCTAGCCATTTCTCTCCTGTGAGTTTGTTGAGTTTGTGAGTTTGTCTGTGATCTGGCCCTTCTCTCCTTTGTGTTGTTCATCCTGCAGCAGTGATGAAACAGGTGGAATGGCTCTGCTCTAGTTAATTTGTGGGAGTGCATTGATTGGTTCACCACAGGAGGGGGGTCTGTTGTTCAATTCACACTGAAGTGGAACATTAAGGAGAGGATAGATGGCATCTGGAGAAGAACAAGCTGTTCAGACCACTAGGATAATATGGCGAGGAAACAAAGTACCAAGGGTTTATGTAATTGACCTGTGGTGTTCCTGGTCAAAAATGACCGGTCATTAGAAATGAATGGGTGAGACTACAATTAGTGTATAAAATTGAGTTCAGACACATGCCCATTCACATCAGATGGACACACTTCATCTCCCAGACCCCCACATGCATGTGTGTTTGAGCAAACACACCTCACTTCCCTTCCATGGCAACCCCAACGGGAACCTTTCCCCAACAGAATCTTTCCCCCCATGGGAACCACACCTGTCTCACAAACAATCTCAACATTGTTTCAATAATATATAGAACTTTTCTCACAGTTCTGGTGTATAAAGCTTTTTTGAGGCCTTGCTCACAATTCATTCTATGGCAGCACAATGACCAAATGATATGCTGTATGTGAGGCTCTTGATCATATCTTTGATCATGACACTGGTGAGGATGAGAGAGTCCTTGTTAAATTTTGACGCAAAGTAGTCTGATAAATAGCACAATATGTTTCATCAATTTGTTATAGTCAAAATAATCCATACATTGTTTTTTTTAACTCAAGAACAAGTTGTATGAGCTCAGGTCAATGAGGCCTACAGGCCATAAATAGCAAATAGAAGTTCAAAACGTGTATTGTTCACAAGAACTTAAGTTGATAACGAGATCTAACACAACATTATGTGATAATATATGTATTATTATGGATTTATAATCAACTATAATGGGGCGGTCATTTTGGACCGGGAACACAGATTTAATTAACATAAAACGAACACAACAGGAGGGTTAAACAGACAGTGTCCGATAAAAAAAAAAGGGGCAATCAGCCATTTAAACAATAAAGCGTACTCTGCCTGTTCCGGTAAAAATGCTGAGGAATTGGGCTGGAGGAATGTAATTACTCTCAAATTACTCATAGACCAAGATATGGATGCAAGGACAAACCATCCATGATATCAAAACGTTTAGTTTTAAGCATGGTTTAAGGCTATAAAGTGTTTGTTTACATTTACTCTGTTTAAAAACATTGGAGTAAAACAAGCTTATATTTTGGGTTCTGTTGGGGTACGACAGTTGAACTCAGCTCATGAGACATTTATAAAGTTATATTCTTTAAGAATCAATGGGTTCACATCATTCATTCAAAGGGGAGCAACTGCAGATTGACCCTTTAAAGAACGTATATTTTGGTATTTTGAAATTGTATTAGGATCTCCATTAGCTGTTGTGAAAGCCGCAGCTACTCTTCCTGGGGTCCACACAGAACATAACATACTACAGAACACTGAAAAACAAAAACAGCACAAGGACAGAACCCCCCCCCCCACCCCCCCACCCCCCCACACACACACACGTTAAATACTTGGTTAGAAATGCATTCTAGAATGGCCATCCAAACCAGAAAACGGGACAGTTTGCAATAATGATGCAATATGCACCTACACAAGCAGCCTGTATTTTTATTTAATTTAATTAGGCAAGTCAGTTAACCTGTTTGGGCTGCAGGGGGAGTATTGAGTAGCCAGATAAAAGGTGCCCATTTCAAACGGCCTCGTACTCAATTCTTGCTCGTACAATATGCATATTATTATTACTATTGGATAGAAAACACTCTCTAGTTTCTAAAACCGTTTGAATTATATCTGTGAGTCAAACAGAACTCATTTGGCACAAACTTCCTGACCAGGAAGTGGAAAGTCTGAAATCGAGGCTCTGTTCTTCTTCCTGCCTATAAATGGGCATGATACGTAAGAGTATACGTGCACTTCATAGACCTTCCCCTGGATGTCAAGAGGCTGTGAGAGAAGAAATGTTGTGTTTATCTTGGTCTGAAGTGGAATACAAGCTCTTTGTATGACGTGTCCCTCATTTCCGGTACTCTGGGGAGCGCGAGGTGGACAGTGGGATTGCCTTCTGTTTAGCTGCCGTTATAGGTGACTACTATCTCCGGCTTTGATTTTATTTGATACATGTGACCATATCATCGTAAAGTATGTTTTTTCAATATAGTTTAATCAGATTATTTAATTTTTTTCGGGAGTTTTGCCGTGTTCCGTTCTCTGACTTTGTTTACGATGGAGAGATTCGCGCCACTTGGCTAGTGCGCTTGCTAAATCAAGAGGGAAAGTGGACGTTCTAAATCCAAACAACGACTGTTCTGGACAAAGGACACCTTGTCCAACATTCTGATGAAAGATCAGCAAAAGTAAGAAACATTTTATGATGCTATTTCATATATCTGTCGTACATGTGAACTAGTCGTGGGCGCCCACCTTTTGGGTACTCTAGCTATACCGAAGCTGGATGTCGTAATGAAGTTATTTTTTTGAATTCTAACACTGCGATTTCATTAAGAACTAATGGATCTATCATTTCCTATACAACATGTATGCTTTAGTTATGTTTATGAATAGCTATTTGGTCAGAATATGTGTGTCAGAAAAAGTGTCCGAAAAAAATCTGGGCGTTGTGGGAAAAAGTAGCTAAGTTAGCAGAATATATAACCATTGATTTCAGCTCTAAATATGCACATTTTCGAACAAAACATAAGTGTATGTATAACCTGATGTTCTAGGACTGTCATCTGATGAAGAAAATCAAGGTTAGTCAAAAATTATATATCTTTTGCTTGTTTGTTACGATCGCTAACTTTTGCTACTGGGAAATTGCTTGTGTTTTTGGCTATTGTGGTAAGCTAATATAACGCTATATTGTGTTTTCGCTGTAAAACACTTGATAAATCGGAAATATTGTCTGGAATCACAAGATGCCTGTCTTTCATTTGCTGTACACTATGTATTTTTCAGAAATGTTTTATGATGAGTATTTAGTTATTTGGCGTTGGTGTCTGTAATTATTCTGTCTGCTTTCGGTGCAATTTCTGATTGTAGCTGCAATGTAAACTATGATTTATACCTGAAATATGCACATTTTTCGAACAAAACATAGATTTATTGAATAACATGTTATAAGACTGTCATCTGATCTTTGTATTTGGTGGTGAGCTAACATAAATATACGTGGTGTTTTCGCTGTAAAACATTTAAAAAAATCGGACATGTTGGCTGGATTCACAAGATGTGTACCTTTCATATGCTGTATTGGACTTGTTAATGTGTGAAAGTTAAATATTTAAAAAATATATATTTTGAATTTCGCGCCCTGCACTTGAGCTGGCTGTTGTCATAAGTGTACCGACGTCGGGCTTGCAGCCAGAAGAAGTTAACACTCTAACCACTAGGCTACCTGCCGCCCACTAGGCTACCTGCCGCCCACTAGGCTACCTGCCGCCCACTAGGCTACCTGCCGCCCACTAGGCTACCTGCCGCCCACTAGGCTACCTGCCGCCCACTAGGCTACCTGTACTGACTACAAAGTGACAGGAAGCTAAAACAACAAACAGAAACAGAAATTGGATACATTGTAAACGGAGGTCCAGTGGGGGGGGAAAAAAACGTAGCTAGCATTGATTTATTCTTGCAGAGACATTTTTGGGGGCGCATCTGATGACCTAACGTGGTGGTGAATGAGGAACATGAATTTCTCCCGTCCCTCTATGGTGCAGTTATGATGCAAGTGACACTATGCTGTCAAATCCTCCCACATGTTTGTAGTTTGACCAGCAACTGGATTTTTTAAATTCAGTTTTCATATTGGCAGGTTGGCTAGCAACAAACTATTTAGCTGGCTTCTAGCCTAGTGTTTGATATGCAATGTGATCTCCTCCTAATGAAAAGTGTTGTGTCCTGACAAGACAAACATTTCTAACTATGCCAGGCAAAACCGGGCATCAGCTCATTGTTATGGATCTATGTAAATTAATGTCAATAGAAACAGCAAATGCATATGCAGCTACTTCACTTTTATTCTGGCTGCGGAGGTCGTGACTGTGTTAGCTGTAACTAGTTGGCTAGCTAGCAAGCAAAGGACAAGAACATGGCAACGGAACATATACTGTAGAACAAAGAAATGGGTCGCGTCCAAAAATATCGAACTAAATGGAACAAACGGCTCGCGTCTCTAGCAACCAAAAGATGAGAAAGTATTCATTCTCTTATAAAAAGAAGTGTATATATGTAAATGTGTGCATTAGTATTGTTTTCTTTGGCAACTGTGGTATATGTGGGATAAACACCTCATTTCTGTACATTACCGAGGAAAAATGAACTCTGAAAATGGACTCTGCCTTGTCCTGCTGCATCGTCCATTATTTACAAGGTAACGTCTGCGTTTAGTCATTACATAACCAAACTGCAGAACGACAATACAACATTAATAGATGCTCAATATTCACAAAATATCCAGGTCGACTAGGGGAGAGGCATTGTGTCGTAAGGTGTTTCTATCGTTTCATTTTTAAAATAAATATAACCAGGTTTGTTGTTCACTTGACCAATCTGAGCTGGAGGTCCATGTAATCATGGCTCGATATAACACTGTACATTTTCTTGAATTTGGGGACTGTGAAAAGACTCCTGGCTGAACATCTGGTAAGTGTGTGTCAGAGCTGTGTAAATTGACTATGCAAATACATTTGGAATTATCAACATATGTTTCTTATAAGAAGAAGAAGTGATGCAGTCAGTCTCTCCTCTACTTTTAGTTTTTATATTAGCAAGACGTGCCACTCTGAGCTGGGCCAGCTGCAGTTTTTCTAGGTCCTTTGTAGCACCTGACCATATGGCTGGGCAATAATCAAGATAAGATAAAACTAGAGCCTGCAGTACTTGCTTTGTGGAGTGTCAAAAACAGCAGAGCATCTCTATCACGGACATACCTCTACCCATCTTTACAACCATTGAATCAATACGTTTTGACCATGACAGTTTACAATTCAAGGTAACACCAGGTAATTTAATCTCCTCAGCTTGTTCAACAGCCACACCATTCATTACCAGATTCAGCTGAGGTCTAGAACTTAGGGTTTGATCTGTATCAAATACAATGATTATAGTTTTAGATGTTCAGGACTAGTTTATTACTGGCCAACCATTCTAAAACTGACTGCAATTCTTTGTTTAGGGTTGCAGTGATTTCACCAAATGTGGTTGCTGACACGTACAGGGTTGAATAATCAGCATACATAGACACAAAGGTGTTTTTTTATGCCAGTGGCTGGTCATTCATAAAAATAGAGAAGAGTAGAAGGCCTAGACAACTGCCCTGTGGTACACCACACGTTTAACATTATAACCTCAGCAAAAAAATGTACGTCCCTTTTCAGGACCCTGTCTTTCAAAGATAATTTGTAAAAATCCAAATAACTTCACAGATCTTCATTGTAAAGGGTTTAAACACTGTTTCCCATGCTTGTTCAATGAACCATAAACAATTAATGAACACGCACCTGTGGAACGGTCATTAAGACATTAACAGCTTACAGACGGTAGGCAATTAGGTCACAGTTATGAAAACTTAGAACACTAAAGAGGCCTTTCTACGGACTCTGAAAAACACCAAAAGAAAGATGCCCAAGGTCCCTGCTCATCTGGGTGAACGTGGCTTAGGCATGCTGCAAGGAGGCATAAGGACTGCAAATGTGGCCAGGGCAATAAATGGAAATGTCCGTACTGAGAGACGCCAAAGACAGTGCTACAGGGAGACAGGATGGACAGCTGATCGTCCTCGCAGTGGCAGACCACGTGTAACAACAACTGCACAGGATCGGTAAATCCGAACATCTCACCTGCGGGACAGGTACAGAATGGCAACAACAATTGCCCGAGTTACACCAGGAACGCACAATCCCTCCAGCAGTGCTCAGACTCTCAGCCTATTGCGGACAGAGGCTGGACTGAGGGCTTGTAGGCCTGTTGTAAGGCAGGTCCTCACCAGACATCACCGGCAACAATGCCGCCTATGGGCACAAACCCACCGTCGCTAGACCAAACAGGACTGGCAAAAAGTGCTCTTCACTGACGAGTCGTGGTTTTGTCTCACCAGGGGTGATGGTCGGATTTGCGTTTATCGTCGAAGGAATGAGCGTTACACCGAGGCCTGTGCTCTGGAGCGGGATCGAGGTGGAGGGTCCGTCATGGTCTGGGGTGGTGTGTCACAGCATCATTGCCTGCAATGACAAGCTCAGTCCAATCTCAACGCTGTGCGTTACAGGGAAGACATCCTCCTCCCTCATGTGGTACCCTTCCTGCAGGCTCATCCTGACATGACCCTCCAGCATGACAATGCCACCAGCCATACTGCTCATTCTGTGCTTGATTCCCTGCAAGACAGGAATGTCAGTGTTCTGCCATGGCCAGCGAAGAGCCCGGATCTCAATCCCATTGATCACGTCTGGGACCTGTTGGATTGGAAGGTGAGGGCTAGGGCCATTCCCCCCAGAAATGTCCGGGAACTTGCAGGTGCCTTGGTGGAAGAGTGGGGTAACATCTCACAGCAAGAACTGGCAAATCTGGTGCAGTCCATGAGGAGGAGATGCACTTGATGCAGCTGGTGGCCACACCAGATACTGACTGTTACTTTTGATTATGACCCGCCTTTGTTCAGGGACACATTCCATTTCTGTTAGTCACATGTCTGTGGAACTTGTTCAGTTTATGTCTCAGTTGTTGAATCTTGTTATGTTCATACAAATATTTACACATTAAGTTTGCTGAAAATAAACACAGTTGACAGTGAGAAGATGTTTCTTTTTTTGCTGAGTTTCGAAGCTTCCAATAAAGAAAACCCTCTGTTCTATTAGATGGATAGCTCTGCATCCACGATATGGCAGATGTTGAAAAGCCATAACACATACGTTTTTTTCAACAGGTTATGGCCAATAATATCAAAGGCTGCACTGAAATCAGTATAGATCCCACAATATTCTTATTATCAATTTATTTCAACCAATCATCAGTCATTTGTGTCAGTGCAGTACATGTTGAGTGCCCTTCTCTATAAGCATGCTGAAAGTCTGTTGTTAATTTGTTTACAGAGAAATATATTCTGGTTTAAAAAAAAATCCCCTCCATCTAAGTTGTCAATACCAGGTGTTTTCTCATTATTGACGGACAACAATTTTTCCACCTCACCCACACTAAGGTCTCAGAATTCAAAATTACAATGCTTTTCATTCATTATTAGTTATTTTATGCACAAATATGATAGCTCACAGTTTGTTGTTGGCATTTCATGCCTAAGTTTGCCAATTCAATATTTATTAAAAGGAATTGGCAACATCAAAAGGTTGCGTGATAAATTAACCATCTGATTCAATGAAAGATGGTTGAATATGTCTTTCATTTAGTGTATTCCAAAGCTTTTTTCAATCATACCTTGTAATTTATCTTCATAAATTTTCATAAGGGGTCTTAAATATTTTTCTTCATTTTCGTCACATAATTTCTCAAAATTACAATAAGTTTGCCAATCAGATGTGCAGTCAGACTTACTCACCACTCCTTTGGCCTCGTCCCTCTCAACCATACAGCTTTTCAATTCCTCATCAATCCACAGGGCCTTAACAGTTCTAACAGTAAGAAGTGTTGACATATTGAATGCACCAAGCTGTCTGTTTAAAGTACTAGCACACAGCTAGGACATCCATGCCTACCCCACATGTCACCAGAGGTCTCTTCACAGTCCCCAAGTCCAGAACAGACTCTGGTTGGCGCACAGTACTACATAGAGCCATGACTACATGGAACTCTATTCCACATCAGGTAACTGATGCAGCAGTAGAATCAGATAGGTAGCTAATATGGTGCTAGATTTGTGCATAAGTAAGTAGCCTTGGCTTATGCGAGCTGAAATGGCTCATAGGAACAGGAGCCTCTCTGATGTTTCTGTAGTGTCATCGGTAACAAATAAGCTAATAACATAAAATACAATATTCTTCACTAATATACCAAGATAGTGGTTTACTACATGACCTATTAGCTAATATATATATATATACATATATATTTTTTTTTAAACTGCCATTTTAGTGTTCTGTTTGTCATTACACATTAATCTCACTATCTGAGATTGTCTCCATGGAAACAAGCCACTGCATGATTAATATGAACCAAAAGGTGCATGGCTGTAGTAGTTGAAACTCAACTCAAATCGGACACGGTCCGTACTGTGGTTATTATGTTGTGATGGCAGCAGTAACATAGTGAGGGTGTGCCTCCGCACTGTGTGTAATGGAAGTGCAATGGTATGACGTCAGAGGGGATTCCCTCCTCTGTGTGTCTTTGACCGCACCCTGGGATATGACAGGATATGCAGGATATGACCAGGCTAGTGGACATGGATGTTCTTATCAGAACCATATGGAGTAGCTAGACCCATCTCAAGGTTAAGAGATAGGGACAGGGCGCTGTCACAGACACACACGTTTACAAACATTGCGCTACACTTGCATTTACATAACAATGTGTATGTGACCAATACAATTTGATACGCATACACATAACTAACAACCAAAAGGAAAAATGTGAGTATGACTAAAACTTATGTAAAAAAACGTCTAACATTTTGCAAATGAATGCTCCCTGCCCCTGTGGTTCAGCAAACAAAACCCAATCCCTCCCCCGACTGAGGGATTAGGCTGGAGAATTAATGTAACCACTCAAATTCATAGACAGAGATATGAATGCAAGGACTAACCATACATGATATAAAAACTACAGTTTTAACCATGTTAAAGATATATAGTGTTCGTTTATATTTACTTGCTTAACAAACATTGGAGTTAAACAAGCTTATATATGTTGGGTTCTGATGGGGTACGACAGCTGAACTAAGCTCATGAGGCATTTATTAGTTATACTTTTCAAGAATCAATGGGTATATATAGATACACACACTAAGTCAGAAGTTTACATACACTTTAGCCAAATACATTTAAACTCAGTTCACAATTCCTGACATTTAATCCTAGTAAAAATTCCCTGTCTTAGGTCAGTTAGGATCACCACTTTATTTTAAGAATGTGAAATGTCAAAATAATAGTATAGAGAATGATTTATTTCAGCTTTTATTTCTTTCATCACATTCCCAGTGGGTCAGAAGTTTACATACACTCAATTAGTATTTGGTAGCATTGCCTTTAAATTGTTTAACTTGGGTCAAATGTTTCAGGTAGCCTTCCACAAGCTTCCCACAATAAGTTGGGTGAATTTAGGCCCATTCCTTCTGACAGAGCTGGTGTAACGGAGTTAGGTTTGTAGGCCTCCTTGCTCAAACACGCTATTTTCAGTTCTGCCCACAATTTTACTATAGGAAGGCTTTGTGATGGCCACTCCAATACCTTGACTTTGTTGTCCTTAAGCCATTTTGCCACAACTTTGGAAGCATGTTTGGGGTCATTGTTCATTTGGAAGACCCATTTGTGACCAAGCATTGGGATTGATTTGCACTTTTCGCACCAAAGTACGTTCATCTCTAAGAGACAGAATGCATCTCCTTAATGAGCGGTAGGACGGCTGCGTGGTCCCATGGTGTTTATACTTGCGTACTATTGTTTGTACAGGTGAACATGGTACCTTCAGGCGTTTGGAAATTACTCCCAAGGATGAACCAGACTTGTGGAGGTCTACAATTTTTGTTTCTGAGGTCTTGGCTGATTTCTTTTGATGTTCCCATGATGTCAAGCATAGAGGCACTGATTTTGAAGGTAGGCCTTGAAATACATCCACAGGTATACCTCCAATTGACTCAAATGATGTCAATTAGCCTATCAGAAGCTTCTAAAGTCATGACATAATTTTCTGGAATTTCCCAAGCTGTTTAAAGGCACAGTCAACTTAGTGTATGTAAACTTCTGACCAACCGGAATTGTGATACAGTGAATTGTAAGTGAAATAATTTGTCTGTAAACAATTGTCGGAAAAATGACTTGTGTCATGTGCAAAGTAGATGTCCTAACCGACCTGCCAAAACTATAGTTTGTTAACAAGAAATTTGTGGAGTGGTTAAAAACAAGTTTTAAATGACTCCAACCTAAGTGTATGTAAACTTCCAACTTCAACTGTACACACACACACATTAATTTAAAAGTCCAAAAATGGATGTAACAACTGCAGATTGCCCCTTTAAAGAATGCAGTCAACCATAAAATACTACTTTTACGTTCAGTTCATCTGCTGCTTCTAGAGGACGTGTGTGCGTGCTCAGAGGACCGGAGCCCTAGGACCATGCCTCAGGCCTACCTGGCCTGATGACTCCTTGCTGTCCCCAGTCCACCTTGTCATGCTACTACTCCAGTTTCAACTGTTCTGCCTGCGGCTATGGAACCCTGACCGGTTTATCGGACATGCTACCTTGTCCCAGATCTGCTGTCTCCAACTCTGAATGATCGGCTAAGAAAAGCCAACTGACATTTATTCCTGAGGTGCTGACCTGTTGCACCCTCTACAACCACTGTGATTATTATTATTTGACCCTGCTGGTCATCTATGAATGTTTGAACATCTTGGCCATATACTGTTATAATCTCCACCCGGCACAGCCAGAAGAGGACTGGCCACCCCTCATAGCCTGGTTCCTCTCTAGGTTTCTTCCTAGGTTTAAGCCTTTCTAGGGAGTTTTTCCTAGCCACCGTGCTTCTACATCTGCATTGCTTGCTGTTTGGGGTTTTAGGCTGGGTTTCTGTTTATTACTTTGTGACATCGGCTGATGTAAAAAGGGCTTTATAAATACATTTGATTGATTGTGCTGTTTATACACAGAATGATTTACAACACTGTATGTATGCGTGTGTGTTCTCTTTCAGGTTGAAAGGGGCCAAGATGGAGATGACGGCTTTCTGGAGCTGGCCACTGTCTGTTCCATGTGCAACGACCCCTCACTGGACTACAATGAGGTCAGTACTGACAACACACACACACACAAATGGGACAATACATTCATGTTGTACACCTTTCAGTTTTCTAATGAAATGCTTTCAATATTTGTATATGAAATATAATTTATAGTTGGTTTGAGGTGAAGTCATAGAAATTGGGAGACATTAACATTTTAGAATATTGTCCCATGTTCACTGATGGTCCCTAGCTAGCCCCATAGGGATATCCAAAGTCAAACCAATTTTACCATGGGCATTAACGATCAGGTTGCATACAGCTGTGCTCTGAATTGATGATTACGTGTGTGCTGCCACACACAGATAACTAACAAGCCAAGGAAAATGGGAGTTAAGTTATTAAGTAGACTGAAATAGTAAAAGGCAAACATTTTGCAAACTAAAGCTCTACAATTCCATGTCTGATCCTTGTCACTAGGACTGCAGTCTTGGAAACCCTGAATATGCCCTTATAAGGTCCCATCACACCAAAACACAATGGAAAAACCCCACTGGCCAACTGCTAGAACTGAGGAGAGAGACTGGCTTTCATTTATTTTAGATACAACTTCATTTATACAGGTCAGTCTCACTGAGATCAAATCTCTTTTGCAAGAGAGACTTGTACAGAATGGCAGCAGTAAGTCAGGGTCCGTTTCCCCTGGTGTTTCCTATCATTCCAAAACTACAATTGGAAAACACTGCCCCACAGTGAGGACTGAGGAGGGAGAGTGGCTCTTTGTTAGAGGGCTTCACGGATCCACATCTACACTAATACCCAAGACCCAATCTGAGCAGGTCCAGATCCAGAATTCTAAATTAAGTCATAAGTCTGGGTCAGATCTGATTGTCACGGGTCTTGGGTATGTGTAATTTTAACGGACTTATCCGGAAGGGCTGTACAGACGGGCCCGTACAGAGTGAGAAAAATATTATTATTTATGCTGCTGCGCTTGCTTTTCATGAGAGTGGCTTGTTGTTTATGTTGGCCAATCATACAGTACCAGTCAAAAGTTTGGACACACCTACTCATTCCAGGGTTTTTCTTTATTTTTACATTGTAGAATAATAGTGAAGACATCAAAACTATGAAATAACACATATGGAATCATGTAGTAACCCCCCAAAAAGTGTTAAACAAATCAAAATGTAGATTAGAAATTTAGATTCTTCAAAGTAGCCACCCTTTGTCTTGATGACAGCTTTGCACACTCTTTGCATTCTCTCAACCAGCTTCATGAGGTAGTCACCTGGAATGCATTTCAATTAACAGGTGTGCCTTGTTAAAAGTTAAATGGTGGAATTTATTTCCTTCTTGATGCATTTGAGCCAATCAGTTGTGTTGTGACAAGGTAGGGGTGGTATACAGAAGATAGCCCTACTAGGTAAAAGACCAAATCCATATTATGGCAAGAACAGCTCAGATAAGCAAAAAGAAATGACACTCCATCATTAATTTAAGGAACATTTCAAGAACTTTGAAAGTTTCTTCATGTTCAGTTGCAAAAACCATCAAGTGCTATGATGAAACTGGCTCTCATGAGGACCGCCACAGGAAAGGAAGACCCAGAGTTACCTCTGCTGCAGAGGATAAGATAGAGTTACCAGCCTCAGAAATTGCAGCCCAAATAAATGCTTCACAGAGTTCAAGTAACAGACACAAATCAACTGTTCAGAGACTGCGTAAATCAACCCTTTATGGACGAATTGCTGCAAAGAAACCACTACCAAAAGACACCGTGACGGCCCCTCCTTGCACAGTCTACTGGGTTTTGCTGTGCTTACTTCCTGCAGGAGATTGGTGGGCGGAGTAGGAGAGGTGAGCGGAGCTGGAAGGGTCGTCAGTGCTGATGGGATACACCTGTGAAAGCTCAGCTGCTTGGGTCAAGACTTGCTTGGGCCAAGAAACGAGCAATGGACATTACGCCGGTAGAAATCTGTCCTTTGGTCTGAGGAGTCCAAATTTTAGATTTTTGGTTTCAACTGCCGTGTCTTTGTGAACGGAAAATCTATGCATGTGTGATTCCCACCGTGAAGCATGGAGGTGGTGTGGCGATGCTTTGCTGGTGATTTATCTAGAATTCAAAGCACACTTAACCAGCATGGCTACCACAGCATTCTGCAACGATACACCGTCCCTTCTAGTTTGTGCTTATTGGGACTATCATTTGTTTTCAACAGAACAATGACCCAAAACACACCTCCAAGCTATGTCACTTCCTCTTGAATTTGCAGACGTGTTGCTGTGCGTTTTGTTGCTGTGCGTTTTGTTGCCAACTTTACTTTGCTAGCTGACAACTTTACGTTATATATATATTTTTTTTATATATATATTTTTAATTATTTATATATATATATATATATATATATATATTTTTTTATTTATTTTTTTTTTAATTATTATTATTATTTTTTTCCTTTTTAATTACCGTTTATATTTTTAGTTTTTCCATCGCAACTTTTTTCCCTCATTCAACTTTTTCACTCCGGACGCTTTATCTGGACATGGTTCGTCAGCACCTTCAACAGCCAAAGCTAAGTAGTAACATTAATATGATGTCTTCTAATTGCAGTCGCTGTACTCATAATATACAGGAGAACGATCGCCTTATGGCGAGGATAGCTGTACTGCAAGCCCAGCTTCAGACGCAATCGTTAGGCAAGGGTAATTTCAGTGTAGGAAAGGAAGAAACAGCGTCTGTGCCACCAGTAAGTACAGATACTAACGTTAGTATAAACCCCCCCGCACGGTCCCCGCAGCCGGACAACTTTCTCATGGCTTCTGGAGGGAAATGCTGTTGGAATGCTCAACTGGTGTCGCTCATTCAGCCGACAGAAACTTTCAACCGGTTTTCCCCATTATGTAGCGAGTCGGAGTCGGAGTCGGAGTCGGAGTCTGAGGCTTCTCTTGTCTCTACTCCTCCCGCTACGGGGTCTGAGACGCCGAAGGCTCCAACCATTAGCTCTGACAAATTGAAAACCCTAGTCATTGGCGACTCCATTACCCGCAGTATTAGACTTAAAACGAATCACCCAGCGATCATACACTGTTTACCAGGGGGCAGGGCTACCGACGTTAAGGCTAATCTAAAGATGGTGCTGGCTAAAGCTAAATCTGGCGAGTGTAGAGAGTATAGAGATATTGTTATCCACGTCGGCACCAACGATGTTAGGATGAAACAGTCAGAGGTCACCAAGTGCAACATAGCTTCAGCGTGTAAATCAGCTAGAAAGATGTGTCGGCATCGAGTAATTGTCTCTGGCCCCCTCCCAGTTAGGGGGAGTGACGAGCTCTACAGCAGAGTCTCACAACTCAATCGCTGGTTGAAAACTGTTTTCTGCCCCTCCCAAAAGATAGAATTTGTAGATAATTGGCCCTCGTTCTGGGACTCACCCACAAACAGGACCAAGCCTGGCCTGCTGAGGAGTGACGGACTCCATCCTAGCTGGAGGGGTGCTCTCATCTTATCTACTAACATAGATAGGGCTCTAACTCCTCTAGCTCCACAATGAAATAGGGTGCAGGCCAGGCAGCAGGCTGTTAGCCAACCTGCCAGCTTAGTGGAGTCTGCCAATAGCACAGTCAGTGTAGTCAGCTCAGCCATCCCCATTGAGACTGTGTCTGTGCCTCGACCTAGGTTGGGCAAAACTAAACATGGCGGTGTTCGCCTTAGCAATCTCATTAGGATAAAGACCTCCTCCATTCCTGCCATTATTGAAAGAGATCGTGATACCTCACATCTCAAAATAGGGTTACTTAATGTTAGATCCCTCACTTCAAAGGCAGTCATAGTCAATGAACTAATCACTGATCATAGTCTTGATGTGATTGGCCTGACTGAAACATGGCTTAAGCCTGATGAATTTACTGTGTTAAATGAGGCCTCACCTCCTGGTTACATTAGTGACCATATCCCCCGTGCATCCCGCAAAGGCGGAGGTGTTGCTAACATTTACGATAGCAAATTTCAATTTACAAAAAAAAAAAATGACGTTTTCGTCTTTTGAGCTTCTAGTCGTGAAATCTATGCAGCCTACTCAATCACTTTTTATAGCTACTGTTTACAGGCCTCCTGGGCCATATACAGCGTTCCTCTCTGAGTTCCCTGAATTCCTATCAGACCTTGTAGTCATAGCAGATCATATTCTAATTTTTGGTGATTTTAATATTCATATGGAGAAGTCCACAGACCCACTCAAAGTCTTTCGGAGCCATCATCGACTCAGTGGGTTTTGTCCAACATGTCTCTGGACCTACTCACTGCCACAGTCATACTCTGGACCTAGTTTTGTCCCATGGAATAAATGTTGTAGATCTTAATGTTTTTCCACATAATCCTGGACTATCGGACCACCATTTTATTACGTTTGCAATCGCAACAAATAATCTGCTCAGACCCCAACCAAGGAGCATCAAAAGTCGTGCTATAAATTCTCAGACAACACAAAAATTCCTTGATGCCCTTCCAGACTCCTTCTGCCTACCCAAGGACGTCAGAGGACAAAAATCAGTTAACCACCTAACTGAGGAACTCAATTTAACCTTGCGCTATACCCTAGATGCAGTTGCACCCCTAAAAACGAAAAACATTTGTCATAAGAAACTAGCTCCCTGGTATACAGAAAATACCCGAGCTTTGAAGCGAGCTTCCAGAAAATTGGAACGGAAATGGCGCCACACCAAACTGGAAGTCTTCCGACTAGCTTGGAAAGACAGTACCGTGCAGTACCGAAGAGCCCTCACTGCTGCTCGATCATCCTACTTTTCCAACTTAATCGAGGAAAATAAGAACAATCCAAAATTTCTTTTTGATACTGTTGCAAAGCTAACTAAAAATCAGCATTCCCCAAGAGAGGATGGCTTTCACTTCAGCAGTAATAAATTCATGAACTTCTTTGAGGAAAAGATCATGACCATTAGAAAGCAAATTACGGACTCCTCTTTGAATCTGCGTATTCCTCCAGGGCTTAGCTGTCCTGGATCTGCACAGCTCTGCCAGGGCCTGGGATCGGGAGAGACACTTAAGTGTTTTAGTACTATATCTCTTGACACAATGATGAAAATAATCATGGCCTCTACCTTCAAGCTGCATACTGGATCCTATTCCTACTAAACTACTGAAAGAGCTGCTTCCTGTGCTTGGCCCTCCTATGTTGAACATAATAAACAGCTCTCTATCCACCGGATGTGTACCAAACTCACTAAAAGTGGCAGTAATAAAGCCTCTCTTGAAAAAGCCAAACCTTGACCCGGAAAATATAAAAAACTATCGGCCTATATCGAATCTTCCATTCCTCTCAAAAATTTTAGAAAAAGCTGTTGCGCAGCAACTCACTGCCTTCCTGAAGACAAACAATGTATACGAAATGCTTCAGTCTGGTTTTAGACCCCATCATAGCACTGAGACTGCACTTGTGAAGGTGGTAAATTACCTTTTAATGGCATCAGACCGAGGCTCTGCATCTGTCCTCGTGCTACTAGACCTTAGTGCTGCCTTTGACACCATCGATCACCACATTCTTTTGGAGAGACTGGAAACCCAAATTGGTCTACACGGACAAGTTCTGGCCTGGTTTAGATCTTACCTGTCGGAAAGATATCAGTTTGTCTCTGTGAATGGTTTGTCCTCTGACAAATCAACTGTACATTTCGGTGTTCCTCAAGGTTCCGTTTTAGGACCACTATTGTTTTCACTATATATTTTACCTCTTGGGGATGTTATTCGAAAACATAATGTTAACTTTCACTGCTATGCGGATGACACACAGCTGTACATTTCAATGAAACATGGTGAAGCCCCAAAATTGCCCTCGCTAGAAGCCTGTGTTTCAGACATAAGGAAGTGGATGGCTGAAAACTTTCTACTTTTAAACTCGGACAAAACAGAGATGCTTGTTCTAGGTCCCAAGAAACAAAGAGATCTTCTGTTAAATCTGACAATTAATCTTGATGGTTGTAAAGTCGTCTCAAATAAAACTGTGAAGGACCTCTGCGTTACTCTTGACCCTGATCTCTCTTTTGACGAACATATCAAGACTGTTTCAAGGACAGCTTTTTTCCATCTACGTAACATTGCAAAAATCCAAAATTTTCTGTCCAAAAATGATGCAGAAAAATTAATCCATGCATTTGTTACTTCTAGGTTAGACTACTGCAATGCTCTACTTTCCGGCTACCCGGATAAAGCACTAAATAAACTTCAGTTAGTGCTAAATACGGCTGCTAGAATCCTGACTAGAACCAAAAAATGTGATCATATTACTCCAGTGCTAGCTTCCCTACACTGGCTTCCTGTTAAGGCAAGGGCTGATTTCAAGGTTTTACTGTTAACCTATAAAGCGTTACATGGGCTTGTTCCTACCTATCTTTCCGAGTTGGTCCTGCCGTACATACCTATACGTACGCTACGGTCACAAGACGCAGGCCTCCTAATTGTCCCTAGAATTTCTAAGCAAACAGCGGGAGGCAGGGCTTTCTCCTATAGATCTCCATTTTTATGGAACGGTCTGCCTACCCATGTGAGAGACGCAGACTCGGTCTCAACCTTTAAGTCTTTACTGAAGACTTATCTCTTCAGTAGGTCATATGATTGAGTGTAGTCTGGCCCAGGAGTGTGAAGGTGAACGGAAAGGCTCTGGAGCAACGAACCGCCCTTGCTGTCTCTGCCTGGCCGGTTCCCCTCTCTCCACTGGGATTCTCTGCCTCTAACCCTATTACAGGGGCTGAGTCACTGGCTTACTGGTGCTCTTTCATGCCGTCCCTGGGAGGGGTGCGTCACTTGAGTGGGTTGAGTTACTGACATGATATTCCTGTCTGGGTTGGCGCCCCCCCTTGGTTTGTGCTGTGGTGGAGATCTTTGTGGGCTATACTCGGCCTTGTCTCAGGATTGTAAGTTGGTGGTTGAAGATATCCCTCTAGTGGTGCGGGGGCTGTGCTTTGGCAAAGTGGGTGGGGTTATATCCTTCCTGTTTGGCCCTGTCCGGGGGTATCTTCGGATGGGGCCACAGTGTCTCCTGACCGCTCCTGTCTCAGCCTCCAGTATTTATGCTGCAGTAGTTTATGTGTCGGGGGGCTAGGGTCAGTTGGTTATACCTGGAGTACTTCTCCTGTCTTATCCAGTGTCCTGTGTGAATTTAAGTATGCTCTCTCTAATTCTCTCGTTCTCTCTTTCTTTCTCTCTCTCTGAGAACCTGAGCCCTAGGACCATACGTCACGGCAAACCGGGCATGATGACTCCTTGCTGTCCCCAGTCCGCCTGGCCTTGCTGCTATTCCAGTTTCAACTGTTCTGCCTGCGGTTACGGAACCCCTACCTGTCCCAGACCTGCTGTTTTCAACTCTTAATGATCGGCTATGAAAAGCCAACTGACATTTATTCCTGATTATTATTTGACCATGCTTGTCATTTATGAACATTTTGAAAATCTTGGCTCTCTAATTTTCTCCTTCTCTCTTTCTTTCTCTCTCTCGGAGGACCTGAGCCCTAGGACCATACGTCAGGACTACCGGGCATGTTGACTCCTTGCTGTCCCCAGTCCACCTGGCCTTGCTGCTATTCCAGTTTCAACTGTTCTGCCTGCGGTTATGGAACCGCCACCTGTCCCAGACCTGCTGTTTTCAACTCTTAATGATCGGCTATGAAAAGCCAACTGAAAATTATTCATGATTATTATTTGACCATGCTTGTCACTTATGAACATTTTGAACATCTTGGCATAGTTCTGTTATAATCTCCACCCGGCACAGCCAGAAGAGGACTGGCCACCCCTCATAGCCTGGTTCCTCTCTAGATTTCTTCCTAGGTTTTGGCCTTTCTAGGGAGTTTTTCCTAGCCACCGTGCTTCTACACCTGCATTGCTTGCTGTTTGGGGTTTTAGGCTGGGTTTCTGTACAGCACTTCGAGATATTAGCTGATGTACGAAGGGCTATATAAAATAAACTTGATTGATTGATTGATTGTAAGGGCTTTTTGACGAAGAAGGAGAGTGAAGGTGCTGCATCAGATGACCTGGCCTTCACAATCATCCGACCTCAACCCAATTGAGATGGTTTGGGATGAGTTGGACAGCAGAGTGAAGGAAAAGCAGCCAACAAGTGCTCAGCATACGTGGGAACTCCAAGACTGTTGGAAAAGCATTCCAAGGGAAGCTGGTTGAGAGAAAGCCAAGAGTGTGCAAAGCTGTCATCGTGGCAAAGGTTGGGTACTTTGAAGAATCTAAAATATATTTTGATTTGTTTAACACTTCCATGTGTTATTTCATAGTTTTGATGACTATTATTCTACAATGTAGAAAATTATCAGCTTAATAAAGTACAGTAATTTAAAATTACTTTTGTGCCGCTTCCCTCACTCGGAAAAGCTCTAGTTGTCCCCAGGTCCGTTCGGAACAGGCCTCTATATTTAAAAAAATATATGCATATCGGGTCCGGGTGGGAAAGCCCAAGGTCCATTTCGAAACAAGTCCTTTTTGGACCCGTGAGGAGCTCTACTCTGTGTTTCCCTTGGTGTTTCCCTGTATCTCCCAGCTGCACTAAGCAAATATAGCCTGGGCCCAGAGAGTAAATATTTACCAGAGAGAGCAGAGTAGGGTTGAGTCCCAAATGGATCCCTATATAGTGCACTACTTTTGATCAGAGCCAATAGGGTCAAAACAAAAGTAGTGCACTATATAGGGAATAGGGAGCCATTTGGGATCCAATCCAGGTCTCTCCAGCATCCAGGCAGCCATATTCCCAGGCAGGCGGGGAGGGCCCAGGGATAGCTGTTAGCTCAGCTCAGGGAGATTACCCTGTTTTGATATACTCTCACAGGACAGGAGGGAACTCCTTCTCTCGCTCGCTCCATGCTGCTGATGATGACAGTTGGTACACTATGTCAACAGCATGTCAACACTTCTTACAAAAACAAGTAGTGATGAAGTCAATCTCTCCTCTACTTTGAGCCATGAGCGATTTACAAATCAAATTTTATTTGTCACATGCGCCAAATATAACCGGTGTAGACCTTACCGTGAAATGCTTACTTACAAGCCCTTAACCAACAATGCATTTTAAAGAAACTATAAGTAAAAAATTAAAATTAAAACAATAACAATAACGAGGCGATATACAGATGGTACCAAGTCAATGTGAGGGGGTACAGGTTAGTCGAGGTACATGCATGTTATTAATGTTAGCTCTCAGTGTATATTTAAGGGCCAGCCATGCTGCCCTGTTCTGAGCCAATTGTAATTTTCCAAGGTCCCTCTTTGTGGCACCTGACCACACAACTGAACAGTAGTCCAGGTGTGACAAAACTAGGGCATGTAGGACCTGCCTTGTTGATAGTGTTGTTGAGAAGGCAGAGCATCGCTTTATTATGGACAGACTTCTCCCCATCTTAGCTACTGTTGTTTCGACCATGACCGTTTACAATCCAGGGTTACTCCAACCTGTTTAGTCTCCTAAACTTACTCAATAACCACATTATTCATTACAAGATTTAGTTGAGGTTTAGTGAATGATTTGTGCCAAATACAATGATTTTAGTTTTTGAAATATTTAGGACTAACTTATTCCTTGCCACCCATTCTGAAATTAACTGCAGCTTTTTGTTAAGTGTTGCAGTGATTTCACTCGCTGTAGTAGCTGACGTGTATAGTGTTGAGTCATCCTCATACATAGACACACTGGCTTTACTCAAGGCCAGTGGTAGGTAAAAATTGAAGAAAGGGGCCTGGACAGCTGCCCTGGGGAATTCCTGATTCTACCTGGATTATGTTGGATAGGTTTCCATTAAAGAACACCCTCTGTGTTACGTTAGACAGCTAACTCTTTATCCACAATATAGTAAGGAGTGTAAAGCCATAACACATACGTTTTTCCATCAGCAGTCTATGATTGATAATGTCAAAAGCCGCACTGAAGTCTAACAAAACAGCTCCCACAATCTTTTTATCATCAATTTCTCTCAGCCAATCAGTCATTTGTGTAAGTGCCGTGCTTGTTGAATGTCCTTCCCTAAAAGCGTGCTGAAAGTCTTGTCAATTTGTTTACAGTAAAATAATTGTTTCCAAAAGCTTGGCTAATTGGTCGGCTATTTGAGCCAGTAAAGGGGCCTTTACTATTCTTGGGTGGCGGAATGACTTTGCTTCCTTAAAGGCCTGGGGCAGACACTTTCTATCAGGCTTAGATTGAAGATATGGCAAATAGGAGTGGTAATATCATCTGCTATTATCCTCAGTAATTTTCCATCCAAGTAATTTTCCATCCAAGTAGTCAGTCCCCAGTGGCTTGTCATTGTTGATAGACAACTATTTTTTTTCACCTCTTCCACACTCACTTTATGGAAATCAAAATTACAATGCTTGTCTTTCATCATTTGATCAGTTACATTTGTATGTGCAGTGTCAGCGTTTGTTTCTGGCATGTCATGCCTAAGTTTGCTCATCTTGCCAATGACCTCTGGCCAGCATGTTCAGTTGAGATGTTCAAAAAGGTTAAATGAGAAACACAGTTGGGCCCTTCTCAGAGTTGAAAGGTCAGGTGTGAGTGTAAGAGTGTTTGTTAGGTAGGGTGTCAGCCAGATCCTGCTCCAGAGGCTAAATGGAAGCCAAGACAAACATTGATCCTGGCATTTCCTCTATGGTGGAGCACACACACACAAACAGAGAGACACACACAGAGACACACACACACAAAGAGAGAGACAGTGTGGAGGGAAACGCGATGGGCTGGAGGATTCCACAAGAGTGGCAATATGGGTGTCAGAGTGTGTGGCCTTAGAGAAACCTTTACGTACAGAAACTAAGGGGTATTCAGCAGCAGCTTCCTGCCTGCCGTCTGTCTGTGCCTGACTCTCTCAGGGTGAGCGAGAGGGCCATGTACAACTGTTGTCTACAGCTCAGAGTGGTGCTGCCAGCCTGCCCTGGCTAGCTATCAAAAGGCTGGCTGAGGACTGGAAACATTACAACACCACAGGGATTTTCCATTACGACTAACCCCACCTGTTCTCCGTCCAAAATCTCTGTCTATGTGTGTTTGTGTGTGTGTGTGTATATACATATACACATGTGTGTTGCTGTGTGTGTGACTGGAGGCTTTCCAAGGAAACTCCCAGTATGAAGGAAGTGTCAATCCTGTATGACGATATGAAGGTACAGCACAATGCTTTGGGTTCTCTCTGGACTGGAACTAAATATACTGGGCCGACAACAACAACGAACACGGACACAACATCCACTACAACGACATGTAGCCTAGAGGTTAGATACGTCTGCAACCGGAGGATTGCTGGCTCGAATCCAAAGACCGATAGGAAAAAAAAGTGTGTGTATCCCATGTGCCATCTCCTGCTTTTGTGCCCTTGAGAAAGACACTTAACCCTTCACCTTCTTATTGATGTACGTGCACAGCCGTCAGTCACACTAATATTACAGTCCACAGGAAACCATTCCCAGACATTCCTAGGTTACCTTGCAGACAGACATCTGGTTAGTGGTGAGGGTGCCGGTCTTGTCGGAGCAGATGACGGAGGTACAGCCTAGGGTCTCCACCGAGGGCAGGCTGCGGACAATGGCGTTCTTCTTGGCCATGCGGCGGGTCCCCAGCGCCAGGCAAGTGGTGATCACAGCAGGTAGACCTGAGGACGACAGTGGTAGTAAAGAGAGGCAGGATTGGATCAGGTGGAGAGACATGAACAGCATAGTTTAATTCATTATATTGTTTATATGGAATTTGGAGTGAGAGAGTGGCAGAGGGATGGATAAAACTGCTCCCACATACCCTCAGGGATGGCAGCCACAGCCAGGGCCACAGCGATCTTGAAGTAGTAGATGGCCCCCCGCATCCAGGACCCCCCGTGGACCGGGTCACTAAAATGGCCGATGTTAATGATCCAGACGGCCACGCAGATCAGGGAGATGACCTTGGAGTGTTCAAAGTTCAAAACGTTTTTGTTCGTTTTTTTTTGGTAAAAAAAATGAGACTTTTGTTTTGGGCTCGCAGTCATATGGCTCATACACAGCACAGAAAACACACACCAAAAAACAGAAAACAGACAGAAAAAAATCTAACAGTAAACAGTGTAGATATGATAGCACAAAGCATAAATAAATACATTTCAATTATCATCATCCTAAAACCCACCTTGGAGAGCTGCTCCCCGAACTCGTCCAGTTTCTGCTGCAGGGGGGTCTTCTCCTGCTCCGTGGCTGCCATCTGGTTCCTGATCTTACCGATCTCCGTGGATACACCGGTGGAGACCACGATGCCGATGGCTCGCCCTGCAGCGATGTTGGTGCCCTGAGGAGGAGGAGCAAGAGTATGAGGGAGAGGTCAGTGCAGGGTTAATATTGAAATCAAACCATGCATTCTGCATCCATATAGGACCAGCAATTGCTACTTTCAACTAACTCTTGTTCAGGTTTGACATTTAAAGAGTAGGTCTGCAGACGTCACCAAGATTATATCTGCTGACCACATCTTAAAGGCCTAGTGCAGTCAGAAATGTGATTTTCCTTTGTTTTATATACATTTATACACTATGAGGTTGGAATAATATTATAATAATGCCCTTTTAGTGTAAGAGCTTCACCCCCCCCCCCCGAGGAATGCAGCAGGCTGAGACCAGAACAGAGCCATGTGTGTATCTGTGTGAGAGTGAGAAGTGCAAGCAGAGCCGGCACCAAACAGGAAGTATAGTTCTTACAGAAAACAGCATGTTCTTCTTGTCTTGATTGACAGCTCTGGGGTCAGGGACGGGGTCGGTGTGTTTGATCACTGACACAGACTCGCCTGTAGAGACGGATTAGTACACACTTACATAAGATCCTACAAGCCATTAACACTACGAGGATGTTGTCGGTCTTCATTGCAGATTTTGAAAAGGCGTTTGATAAAGTACGATTAGAATTTATATATAAATGCCTGGATTACTTTAATTTTGGTGAATCTCTTATACAATGGGTTAAAGTTATGGACAGCAACCCCAGATGTAAAATAGTAAATAATGGTTACTTCTCAGAAAGTATTGAGCTTTTAAGATGAGTAAAACAAGGTTGTCCGTTGTCTCCATATCTATTTATTATGGCCATT
Source organism: Salvelinus namaycush (assembly GCF_016432855.1). NCBI lineage: Eukaryota > Metazoa > Chordata > Actinopteri > Salmoniformes > Salmonidae > Salvelinus > Salvelinus namaycush. Next base: position 4,287,307 of record NC_052318.1, on the reverse strand, counting down.
GAAATGCTAGCTATAAAAATGGCATCCAACAAGAACATCAAGGGGTTAGAAATCCAGAGGATAAAGACAGTGTCAATGTATGCCAATGACGCAATTTTTTTATCAAGTCCGCAATCTGGATCCCTGCGGAGTATCATTGAAGATACTGATCACTTTTCTAGCCTCTCTGGATTAAAACCGAATTATGACAAGTGTACCATATAAAAATGGGTGGATGGTGAAGTAGACATACTGTGTATTTACATCTCAAAAAATATAAATCAACTTACCACAATTTCAATAACAAGTTAGCAAAAATAGACAAGATTCTGCAACCATGGAGAGGTAAATGCTTGTCTATTTATGGAAGAAGAAAAATCACATTGATAAACTCTTTGGTTTACTTACTAATGGCATTGTCTCCAAATGACAATTTTTAAAAATCACGAGCAGAACATTTTCTTTCCATTTTATTTGGAATGCTAAGCCAGACAAAATTAAAACGTGCCTATTTATATAATGAATATGAGTTTGGGGGGCTAAAATGATTCCGGTTTTGATTTCAACTCAGGATTTTGCCTGCCAATATGAGTTCTGTTAATCTCAGAGAAATAATTCAAACAGTTTTAGAAACTTTGGAGTGTTTTCTATCCAATATTAATAATAATATGCAAATATTAGGAACTATGACTAAGAAGCAGGCCGTTTGAAATGGGCACCTTTCATCCAAGCTACTCAATACTGCCCCTGCAGCCATAAGAAGTTAAAGCTTTAAACCTCTCACTAAAAGCTTCACTCATACATAAGTTATACTTGAACCCAAAATGGTTCTCCAGTAGATTATTAAGAAAGGCTCGTCCTTTGTTCAAAAATGACCTTTTTGCCTTTATACAGATTTCAACTTCTCATTTCCGAGTAATTGAAAATGAAATTTTGTTTAAAGTATCGGCCTTTCTTAAACAAGCCATACAAAGCTGGTTACAACTTCAGTTGTATCCTCCAGAAAAGACAGAACTCAAATTACACTGGTTAATAAAAAAATGTTTATGGATTTTTTTAAATTTTTAATTGTATTATATTTACAGTTGAAGTCGGAAGTTTACATACACTTAGGTTGGAGTCATTAAAACTTGTTTTTCAACCACTCCACACATTTCTTGTGAACAAACTATAGTGTTGGCAAGTCGGTTAGGACATCTACTTTGTGCATGACAAGTAAATTATTATTATTATTATTATTTTATTTTTTAAATTTTATCCCCTTTTCTCCCCAATTTTCGTGGTATCCAATCGCTAGTAATTACTATCTTGTCTCATCGCTACAACTCCCGTACGGGCTCGGGAGAGATGAAGGTCGAAAGCCATGCGTCCTCCGAAGCACAACCCAACCAAGCCGCACTGCTTCTTAACACAGCGCGCCTCCAACCCGGAAGCCAGCCGCACCAATGTGTCGGAGGAAACACCGTGCACCCGCCCCCCTCGGTTAGCGCGCACTGCGCCCGGCCCGACACAGGAGTCGCTGGAGCGCGATGAGACAAGGATATCCCTACCGGCCAAACCCTCCCTAACCCGGACGACGCTAAGCCAATTGTGCGTCGCCCCACGGACCTCCCGGTCGCGGCCGGCTGCGACAGAGCCTGGGCGCGAACCCAGAGACTCTGGTGGCGCAGCTAGCACTGCGATGCAGTGCTCTAGACCACTGCGCCACCCGGGAGGCCCTACAAGTAATTTGTCCAACAATTGTTTACAGACAGTTTATTTCACTTATAATTCACTGTATCACAATTCCAGTGGGTCAGAAGTTTACATACACTAAGTTGACTGTGCCTTTAAACAGCTTGGAAAATTTCTGAAAATGATGTCATGGCTTCAGAAGCTTCTGATAGGCTAATTGACATAATTTGAGTCAATTGGAGGTATACCTGTGGATGTATTTCAATGCCTACCTTCAAAATCAGTGCCTCTATGCTTGACATCATGGGAAAATCAAAAGAAAACAGCCAAGACCTCAGAAAAAAAAATTGTAGACCTCCACAAGTCTGGTTCATCCTTGGGAGCAATTTCCAAACGCCTGAAGGTACCACGTTGACCTGTACAAGCAATAGTACGCAAGTATAAACACCATGGGACCACGCAGCCGTCATACCGCTCAGGAAGAAGACGCGTTCTGTCTCCGAGAGATTAACGTACTTTGGTGTGAAAAGTGAAAATCAAACCCAGAACAACAGCAAAGGACCTTGTGAAGATGCTGGAGAAAACAGGTACAAAAGTATCTATATTCACAGTAAAACGAGTCCTATATTGACATAACCTGAAAGGCCGCTCAGCAAGGAAGAAGCCACTCCTGCAAAATCACCATAAAAAAGCAAGACTACGGTTTGCAACTGCACATGGGGAAAAAGATCATGCTTTTTGGAGAAATGTCCTCTGGTCTGATGAAACAAAATAGAACTGTTTGGCCATAATGACCATCGTTATGTTTGGAGGAAAAAGGGGGAGGCTTGCAAGCAGAAGAACACCATCCCAACCGTGAAGCACAGGGGTGGCAGCATCATGTTGTGGGGGTGCTTTGCTACAGGAGGGCCTGGTGCACTTCACAAAATAGATGGCATCACGAGGACAGAAAATTATGTGGATATATTATGAAGAAACATCTCAAGACATCAGTCAGGAAGTTAATGCTTGGTCACAAATGGGTCTTCCAAATGGACAATGACCCCAAACATACTTCCAAAGTTGTTGCAAAATGGCTTAAGGACAACAAAGTCAAGGTATTGTAGTGGCCATCAAAGCCCTGACCTCAATCCTATAGAACATTTGTGGGCAGACCTGAAAAAGCGTGTGCGAGCAAGGAGGCCTACAAACCTGACTCAGTTACACCAGCTCTGTCAGGAGGAATAGGACAAAATTCACCCAACTTATTGTGGGAAGCTTGTGGAAGGCTACCCGAAACGTTTGACCAAAGTTAAACAATTTAAAGGCAATGCTACCAAATACTAATTGAGTGTATGTAAACTTCTGAACCACTGGGAATGTGATGAAAAAAATAAAAGCTGAAATAAATAATTCTCTCCTATTATTCTGACATTTCACATTCTTTAAACAAAGTGGTGATCCTAACTGACCTAAGACAGGGAATTTTTACTAGGATTAAATGTCAGGAATTGTGAAAAACTGAGTTTAAATGTATTTGGCTAAGGTGTATGTAAACTTCCGACTTCAACTGTATTAATGATATTATGAATAGAAACGGAGGAGTTGTCACATATGCAGTTATTGAAAATATATGGGAATATTGGCTCAATCCAAATTCACAACCAACTGACTGCAGCACAACCACAAAAACGGAGGAGGCAAGTGGAAAAGAGAGGTCGGGAACTTGTTTGCAGATAGAAATTGTCTGAAAGGAACTGGCATAAACAGAAAAATATACCAGTTTCATCTGAAGACAAAAATGTTGACGGCTACGCCCTACAGGTTGCAAAATAAATGGGAGATTATATGTTTTGCGATGTACCAATTGGTACAAAAAAAACTACACTTTATTCAACACAGAGTTTTCCAATTTTAATTATTATATATAATTCTTGCCACCAACAGAATGCTATATATATTGGGCATACAACAACCTCAGCTCTGTAGATTTTGCTGTGAAGAGACAGAGTCTATAGATCATTTATTCTGGTATTGACCCTATGTAGCTGGTTTCTGGTCACAGGTTCAGGAATGGTAAAAAACAAAAATGTTAACACGCAGTTAAAATTAACCTTACAAATAGCACTGTTGGGGAATTTGGAAAGTCATAGCCAATAAATAATACTCGTAGGAAAGGTTTTCATCTATCTCACAATGGAAACCAAACGAGGGTGGTCTATGGTGATAGGTGGGATGGGCTGAGAGTGGCTGAGGGTTGGGATTAAAGACCTTATGTGACTGCTTTATATAAAAGTACCATGTATGTATGTATGTAGCAAAAAAGCTGTAAAAAACGAAGATATTTGTCCTCCGAAGAGGGGGGGGTGGTAGAGAGGTAACACTAAGAGGCTGTTGTAGGTACGAGCACGTTGTAGGTACGAGCACGTTGTAGGTACGAGCACGTTGTAGGTACGAGCATGTTGTAGGTAAAGGTAAGAGGCTGTTGTACGTACGTGCACGTCGTAGGTAAGAGCATGGTTGTAGGTAACACTACGAGTATGTTGTAGGTAACACTACGAGTATGTTGTAGGTAAGAGGCTGTTGTAGGTAACATTAAGAGGAACAGAGGTTTAATCTCAGCCAGCCAGCCCAGCCAAGTCAACCAGCCAGTATGTAGCGTTGTAGCCTACCTGTAAGAATAGACTGGTCCACTCTCAGGGTGGTAGACTTAATGGAGGTGATCCTGATGTCAGCAGGGACCTTGTCACCAACTAGACAAAAACAAAAACAGGCTTGGGTTAGAAGAGCAGACAGATTGTTTGTTTATAACTGTCATTTGATGAAAGTATTGGGTTAACATTCTACAGAGGGAGAAAGAAGAAGAGAGAGGGAGGAAGAGAGACAATGTCTACTGTTTGCTGATGATCTGGTGCTTTTGTCACCAACCAAGGAGGGCCTACAGCAGCACCTAGATATTCTGCACAGATTCTGTCAGACCTGGGCACTGACAGTAAATAGCAGTAGGACAAAAAATAATGGTGTTTCAAAAAAAAGGTCCAGTCGTCAGGACCGCAAATACATATTCCATCTAGACACTGTTGCCCTAGAGCAGTGGTTCCCAAACTTTCTATAGTCCAGTCCCGTACCCCTTCAAACATGCCAGCAGCATACCACCTTGCATCCCACTGCTGGCTGGCTTCTGAAGCTAAGTAGGTTTGGTCCTGGTCAGTCCCTGGGTGGGAGACCAGATGCTGCTGGAAGTGTTGTTGTAGGGCTAGTAGGAGGCACTCTTTCCTCTGCTCTAAAAAAAATATCCCAATCCCTCAGGGCAGTGACTCGGGACATTGCCCTGTGTAGAGTACTGTCTTTCGGATGGGATGTTAAATGGGTGTCATGACTGGTCACTAAAGATCCCATGGCACTTATTGTAAGAGTAGGGGTGTCCTGGCTAGATTCCCAATATGGCCACCTATTCATCCCCAGTTTACAATTGGCTCATTCATTCCCCCTGTAACTATTCCCTAGGTCATTGCTGTAAATGAGAATGTGTGCTCAGTCAACTTAACTGGTTAAATAAAATTCTACCTCCAGCACAAGGGTCAGTGCACTCATGTTTTATTTGCCATCATTGTAAGCCTGCCACACAAAGAATGAGTGTGAGTTTGTCACTTCCCACAAGCCGGGTTGTGACAAAGAGCTCTTATAGGACCAAGGTACAAATAATCAATAATTTTGCTCTTTATTTAGCCATCTTACATATAAAACCTTATTTGTTCATCAATAACTCACAAATCAAAATCACCACAGGTTAATGAGAAGGGTGTGCTTGAAAGGATCCACATAACTCTGCAACGTTGGGTTGTATTGGAGAGAGTGTCTTAAATCATTTTTCACACAGAGTCTGTGCCTGTATTTAGTTTTCATGCTAGTGAGGGCCGAGAATCCACTCTCACATAGGTACATGGTTGCAAAGGGCATCAGTGTCTTAACAGAGCGAATTGCCAAGGCAGGATACTCTGAGCGCAGCCCAATCCAGAGACCTGGCAGTGTCTTCTGATTAAATTCAATTTTCACAGAACCGCTTGTTGCAATTTCGATGAGGCTCTCTTGTTCAGATATTGGTAAGTGGACTGGAGGCAGGGCATGAAAGAGATAACGAATCCAGTTGTTTGTGTCGTCCGTTTTGGGAAGGTACCTGCGTAATTGCGCACCCAGCTCACTCAGGTGCTTCGCTATATCACATTTGACATTGTCTGTTAGCTTGAGTTCATTTGCACACAAAAAAATCATACAATAATGGAAAGACCTGTGTGTTGTCCTTGTTAATGCAGACAGAGAAGAGCTCCAACTTCTTAATCATGGCCTCAATTTTGTCCCGCACATTGAATATAGTTGCGGAGAGTCCCTGTAATCCTAGACTCAGATCATTCAGGCGAGAAAAAGCAAATCACTCAGATAGGCCAGTCGTGTGAGAAACTCGTCATCATGCAAGCGGTCAGACAACTGAAAATTATGGTCAGTAAAGGAAACTTTAAGCTCGTCTCTCAATTAAAAAAATAAAAAAATAAAAAGGTCAATACCAGCTCACTTCTGTATGTTGTAAAAGCGTTACATGGTCGCTGCCCATATCAGTGCATAATGCAGAAAATACGAAGGTTCAGGGGAGATGCTTTAAAGTTACCCATTTTCACTGTCGTGTCCAAAACGTCTTTCAAGCTGGCATTCCCTTGGCAGCAAGAGCCTCTCGATGGATGCTGCAATGTACCCAAGTGGCGTCGGGAGAAATTGCTTGCGTGCGCGTTACCACTCCACTATGTCTCCCGGTCATGGCTTTTGCGCCATCAGTACAGATACCGACACATCCTGACCACCAAATCCATTTGATGTCACTTTTTTTTTTTATTTTACCTTTGTTTAACAAGGCAAGTCAGTCAAGAAAAAAATATTATTTACAATGGACGGCCTACCCCAGCCAAACCCGGACGACGCTGGGCCAAATTGTGCACCGTTGTATGGGACTCCAAATCCCAGCTGGATGTGATTCAGCCTGGAATCGAAACAGGGACTGTAGTGTTGTACTGAGATGCAGTGCCTTAGACCAGGGGTTCTCAATCCTGGTCCTGGGGACCCAAAGAGGTACACATTTTTGTTTTTGCCCTAGCACTACACACCTGATTCAAATCAAAGCTTTTTGATGAGTTGATCATTTGAAATCAGCTGTGTAGTGTTAGGGCAAAAACAAAAATGTTTTGCACCAGGCTGGGAAGACTGAATCTGCAATAGGTAAGCAGCTTGGTTTGAAGAAATCAACTGTGGGAGCAATTATTAGGAAATGGAAGACATACAAGACCACTGATAATCTCCCTCGATCTGGGGCTCCACGCAAGATCTCACCCCGTGGGGTCAAAATGATCACAAGAACGGTGAGCAAAAATCCCAGAACCACACGGGGGGACCTAGTGAATGACCTGCAGAGAGCTGGGACCAAAGTAACAAAGCCTACCATCAGTAACACACTACGCCGCCAGGGACTCAAATCCTGCAGTGCCAGACGTGTCCCCCCTGCTTAAACCAGTACATGTCCAGGCCCGTCTGAAGTTTGCTAGAGAGCATTTGGATGATCCAGAAGAAGATTGGGATAATGTCATATGGTCAGATGAAACCAAAATATAACTTTTTGGTAAAAACTCAACTCGTCGTGTTTGGAGGACAAAGAATGCTGAGTTGCATCCAAAGAACACCATACCTACTGTGAAGTATGGGGGTGGAAACATCATGCTTTGGGGCTGTTCTTCTGCAAAGGGACCAGGACGACTGATCCGTGTAAAGGAAAGAATGAATGGGGCCATGTATCGTGAGATTGAGTGAAAACCTCCTTCCATCAGCAAGGGCATTGAAGATGAAACGTGGCTGGGTCTTTCAGCATGACAATGATCCCAAACACACCGCCCGGGCAACGAAGGAGTGGCTTCGTAAGAAGCATTTCAAGGTCCTGGAGTGGCCTAGCCAGTCTCCAGATCTCAACCCCATAGAAAATCTTTGGAGGGAGTTGAAAGTCCGTGTTGCCCAGCAACAGCCCCAAAACATCACTGCTCTAGAGGAGATCTGCATGGAGGAATGGGCCAAAATACCAGCAACAGTGTGTGAAAACCTTGTGAAGACTTACAGAAAACGTTTGACCTCTGTCATTGCCAACAAAGGGTATATAACAAAGTATTGAGATAAACTTTTGTTATTGACCAAATACTTATTTTCCACCATAATTTGCAAATAAATTGATTAAAAATCCTACAATGTAATTTTCTGGATTTTTTTTTTTCTCATTTTGTCTGTCATAGTTGAAGTGTACCTATGATGAAAATTACAGGCCTCTCTCATCTTTTTAAGTGGGAGAACTTGCACAATTGGTGGCTGACTAAATACTTTTTGGCCCCACTGTATGTCCGTTAACTAGGCAAGTCAGTTAGGAACAAATTCTTATTTACAATGACGGCTTCTGACTTGCCAAAGTGGGTTAACTGCCTTGTTCAGGGGCAGAACGACAGATGTTTACCTTGTCAGCTCGGGGATTCGATCTAGCAACCTTTCGGTTACTGGCCCAACGCTCTAACTACTAGGCTACCTGCCGCCCCATATACCAGGAGCTTTGCCAGGCCCACCACATCTGTTGACTGATCCTGCTGTAACGCATATAATTCACTGGCTTGTATGCGAAGCAGTAATTGTTTCAAACCATCTCCTGCCATGTCACGGATGCATCGTGAAACAATGTTTGATGAAGGCATTGTCTGTATAGTTTTTGGGGCCTTTCCTCCCAGCATTGTCCCAGCCATATCAGCAGCAGCAGGAAGAATGAAGTCCTCCACAATAGTATGGGGCTTGCCTGTCCTAGCCACTCAGTAGCTCACCATATAAGACGCTTCTAGCCCCTTCTTATTAATGGTATCTGTTGCTTTTATACATGTCTTACTACTCCCATGGGGTATTTTTCAAATTGGCATGTTTCGTTTCTAAATGTCTGCGCAAGCACGAAGGTTTCCCGCGAGAGAGTAAGGGTTAATGTGATTGGATGTTAATTATTTGACTAGGCTACCTGTATCAATGTCACTCTTGCTGCTGGTGAGTCTCTGATCCACCTCTATGCAGACAACACCATTCTGTATACTTCTGGCCCTTCTTTGGACACTGTTAACAACCCTCCAGACGAGCTTCAATGCCATTACAACTCTCCTTCCGTGGCCTCCAACTGCTCTTAAATGAAAGTAAAACTAAATGCATGCTCTTCAACCGATCGCTGAATGCACCTGCCCGCCCATCCAGCATCCCTACTCTGGACGGTTCTGAGTTAGAATATGTGGACAACTACAAATACCTAGGTGTCTGGTTAGACTGTAAACTCTCCTTCCAGACTCACATCAAACATCTCCAATCCAAAGTTAAATCTAGAATTGGCTTCCTATTTTGCAACAAAGCATCCTTCACTCATGCTGCCAAACATACCCTCGTAAAACTGACCATCCTACCGATCCTCGACTTCGGCGATGTCATTTACAAAATAGCCTCCAATACCCTACTCAATAAATTGGATGCAGTCTATCACAGTGCCATCCGTTTTGTCACCAAAGCCCCATATACTATCCACCACTGCGACCTGTACGCTCTCGTTGGCTGGCCCTCGCTTCATACTCGTCGCCAAACCCACTGGCTTCAGGTCATCTACAAGACCCTGCTAGGTAAAGTCCCCCCTGATCTCAGCTTGCTGGTCACCATAGCAGCACCCACCTGTAGCACGCGCTCCAGCAGGTATATCTCTCTGGTCACCCCCAAAACCAATTTCTCCTTTGGCCGCCTTTCCTTCCAGTTCTCTGCTGCCAATGACTGGAACGATCTACAAAAATCTCTGAAACTGGAAACATTTATCTCCCTTACTAGCTTTAAGCACCAGCTGTCAGAACAACTCACAGATTACTGTACTGCACCTGTACATAGCCCATCTATAATTTAGCCCACACAACTACCTCTTCCCCTACTGTATTTATTTATTTATCTCCTTTGCACCCCATTATTTATATTTCTACTTTGCACATTCTTCCACTGCAAATCTACCATTCCAGTGTTTTACTTGCTATATTGTATTTACTTCGCCACCATGGCCTTTTTTTTGCCTTTACCTCCCTTATCTCACCTCATTTGCTCACATTGTATATAGACTTATTTTTCTACTGTATTATTGACTGTATGTTTGTTTTACTCCATGTGTAACTCTGTGTTGTTGTATGTGTCGAACTGCTTTGCTTTATCTTGGCCAGGTCGCAATTGTAAATGAGAACTTGTTCTCAACTAGCCTACCAGGTTAAATAAAAGGTGAAATAAAAACAAAATAAATTTGACATTGTATTGTTAATTCGCTGAACACTAGATGGTTTAATTTGTTTAAAAGGAACCTAAAATTCGACATACTCATTAGGATCTGGCTTAAGATACTTGAATCAGTTTTAGAACCCATTGCCCTTTATGGTTGTGAAGTCTCGGGTCCGCTCACCAACCAAGAATTCACAAAAATGGGACAAACACCAAACTGACTCTGCATGCAGAATTCTGAAAAAATATCCTCAGTGTAAAATGTAGAACACCAAATAATGCATGCAGAGCAGAATTAGGCCGATACTCGCTAATTACCAAAATCCAGAAAAGAGACGTTAAATTCTACAACCACCTAAAAGGAAGTGATTCCCAAACCTTCCATAACAAAGCAATCACCTACAGAGAGATGAACCTGGAGAAGAGTCCCCTAAGCATGCTGGTCCTGGGGCTCTGTTCACAAACACAAACCACAGAGCCCCAGGACAACAACACAATTAGACCCAACCAAATCATGAGAAAACAAAAAGATTCTTCTTTCCAATGTGTCAAGTAATTAACAAAAAACCAGAGCAAACTAGAATGTTATTTGGCCCTAAACAGAGAGTACACAGTGGCAGAATACTTGGCCACTGTGACTGACCCAAACTTAAGGAAAGCTTTGTTGACTATGTACAGACTCAGTGAGCATAGCCTTGCTATTGAGAAAGGCCGCCGTAGGCAGACCTGGCTCTCAAGAGAAGACAGGTTATGTGCACACTGCCCACAAAATGAGGTAGAAACTGAGCTGCACTTCCTAACCTCCTGCCAAATGTATGACGATAGAGACACATATTTCCCTCAGATTACACAGATCCAAAGAATTCAAAAGCAAATCCAATTTTGATCAACTCCCATATCTACTGCGTGAAATACCAGTGTGCCATCACAGCAGCAAGATTTGTGACCTGTTGCCACAAGGGCAATCAGTGAAGAACAAACCCAATGTAAATATGTTTATTTATTTTCCCTTTTGTACTTGAACTATTTGCACATTGTTACAACACTGTATATAGAAATAATGACATTTGAAATGTCTTTATTCTTTTGTAACTTCTGTGAGTGTAATGTGTACTGTACATTTTTGTTTATTTCACTTTTGTTTATCATCTACTTCACTTGCTTTGGCAATGTTAACATATGGTTCCCATGCCAATAAAGCACTTCAATTGAAATGGAGACGAGAGAATAGGGGAGTGACGAGAGACAAGAGAAAGGTGTGTGAGATTTTAAATGAGGATCTTTGCCCTCTGTGGTGACCTGTGAAGATGTGAGTCCAGCGAGCCAGGAGGTGTAATCATAAAGGAAATGAGAAGATGGAAGCCTAGCTGTGAAACTGCCGGCAACCACCCACGTTTCCCAGGTGAACACTCAATTGCAACCTATCGAATCGCAGTATTAAAAAAACAAAGCCTTTAGCAAAGTAACTTCAGCCAGCGAGCCCTGGCTTAGCCTTGCAAGTCAACAACATGCAGCCAACCGTATACCAAAAAAAAAAAAAAAAAAACGACCTTGATGCAACTCTGATCGAGTCACGATGCCATCCCTATAAAATTGATTCCACACTCGCGCTCGGCATCTGAGAAAGCACTCCGCTCCCTCATCACAGAGGGATGAAGCCATAAACAAGCAGCTTGGATTAATACCTCTAATATATTTCTCTCCTCTCTGGCTGTATATTAAAGTCATCTTTCATGACAGGGTTTAGGTGTCATGGGCATGTGGCACTTACTGTCCTTTGAACCATGCTCATTGCTTCCACTGCACACATTTGTCACAGCTTCACATTCAACAGGTTTTGGGGCTCGTTGGTGGGTCACACCTGGATAGTGATGCTGGAATTGCTTCATCCAAGCACCAGACAAAAAACTTTTTTTTTTAAAGTAAAAACTTCTAGAATATGAAGATATCATTACAGTAAGAGGTTTACAAGTCATAAGACAGGAAGCAGACATCCTCATAACTGAAAGCTATGTTGCAACTGATGTTGACAACCACACAACCAATATGCCATTCTGCAATGGTTTGAAGTTGCGTGGTTTACAGAGGTAAATACATACATTAACACAGTTCTGTACTACATGTTATCCAGAGTGGTCAACCCTGTCCTCAGACATCAGCCTACATGTTATCCAGAGTGGTCAACCCTGTCCTCAGACATCAGCCTACATGTTATCCAGAGTGGTCAACCCTGTCCTCAGACATCAGCCTACATGTTATCCAGAGTGGTCAACCCTGTCCTCAGACATCAGCCTACATGTTATCCAGAGTGGTCCAACCCTGTCCTCAGACATCAGCCTACATGTTATCCAGAGTGGTCAACCCTGTCCTCAGACATCAGCCTACATGTTATCCAGAGTGGTCAAAGCTGTCCTCAGACATCAGCCTACATGTTATCCAGAGTGGTCAACCCTGTCCTCAGACATCAGCCTACATGTTATCCAGAGTGGTCCAACCCTGTCCTCAGACATCAGCCTACATGTTATCCAGAGTGGTCAACCCTGTCCTCAGACATCAGCCTACATAATCCAGAGTGGTCAACCCTGTCATCAGACATCAGCCTACATGTTATCCAGAGTGGTCAACCCTGTCCTCAGACATCAGCCTACATGTTATCCAGAGTGGTCAACCCTGTCCTCAGACATCAGCCTATATAATTCAGATGGGTCCAACCCTGTCCTCAGACATCAGCCTACATAATTCAGATGGGTCCAACCCTGTCCTCAGATATCAGCCTACATAATCCAGAGTGGTCAACCCTGTCCTCAGACATCAGCCTACATAATCCAGAGTGGTCAACCCTGTCCTCAGACATCAGCCTACATGTTATCCAGAGTGGTCCAACCCTGTCCTCAGACATCAGCCTACATAATTCAGATGGGTCCAACCCTGTCCTCAGATATCAGCCTACATAATCCAGAGTGGTCAACCCTGTCCTCAGATATCAGCCTACATAATCCAGAGTGGTCAACCCTGTCCTCAGACATCAGCCTACATAATCCAGAGTGGTCAACCCTGTCCTCAGATATCAGCCTACATAATCCAGAGTGGTCCAACCCTGTCCTCAGACATCAGCCTACATGTTATCCAGAGTGGTCAACCCTGTCCTCAGACATCAGCCTACATGTTATCCAGAGTGGTCAACCCTGTCCTCAGACATCAGCCTACATGTTATCCAGAGTGGTCCAACCCTGTCCTCAGACATCAGCCTACATGTTATCCAGAGTGGTCAACCCTGTCCTCAGACATCAGCCTACATAATCCAGAGTGGTCAACCCTGTCCTCAGACATCAGCCTACATGTTATCCAGAGTGGTCCAACCCTGTCCTCAGACATCAGCCTACATAATTCAGATGGGTCCAACCCTGTCCTCAGATATCAGCCTACATAATCCAGAGTGGTCAACCCTGTCCTCAGACATCAGCCTACATGTTATCCAGAGTGGTCCAACCCTGTCCTCAGACATCAGCCTATATAATTCAGATGGGTCCAACCCTGTCCTCAGACATCAGCCTACATGTTATCCAGAGTGGTCAACCCTGTCCTCAGACATCAGCCTACATGTTATCCAGAGTGGTCAACCCTGTCCTCAGACATCAGCCTACATGTTATCCAGAGTGGTCAACCCTGTCCTCAGACATCAGCCTACATAATCCAGAGTGGTCAACCCTGTCATCAGACATCAGCCTACATGTTATCCAGAGTGGTCAACCCTGTCCTCAGACATCAGCCTACATGTTATCCAGAGTGGTCAACCCTGTCCTCAGACATCAGCCTACATGTTATCCAGAGTGGTCAACCCTGTCCTCAGATATCAGCCTACATAATCCAGAGTGGTCAACCCTGTCCTCAGATATCAGCCTACATAATCCAGAGTGGTCAACCCTGTCCTCAGACATCAGCCTACATGTTATCCAGAGTGGTCCAACCCTGTCCTCAGACATCAGCCTACATAATTCAGATGGGTCCAACCCTGTCCTCAGATATCAGCCTACATAATCCAGAGTGGTCAACCCTGTCCTCAGATATCAGCCTACATAATCCAGAGTGGTCAACCCTGTCCTCAGACATCAGCCTACATGTTATCCAGAGTGGTCCAACCCTGTCCTCAGACATCAGCCTACATGTTATCCAGAGTGGTCAACCCTGTCCTCAGACATCAGCCTACATAATTCAGATGGGTCCAACCCTGTCCTCAGATATCAGCCTACATAATCCAGAGTGGTCAATCCTGTCCTCAGACATCAGCCTACATGTTATCCAGAGTGGTCAACCCTGTCCTCAGACATCAGCCTACATGTTATCCAGAGTGGTCCAACCCTGTCCTCAGACATCAGCCTACATGTTATCCAGAGTGGTCAACCCTGTCCTCAGATATCAGCCTACATAATCCAGAGTGGTCAACCCTGTCCTCAGATATCAGCCTACATAATCCAGAGTGGTCAACCCTGTCCTCAGACATCAGCCTACATGTTATCCAGAGTGGTCAACCCTGTCCTCAGACATCAGCCTACATAATTCAGATGGGTCCAACCCTGTCCTCAGATATCAGCCTAATCCACTGCTATTCACTAAAACAAGGCTAGTAACAGAATGCACCAATTAGGCTTTTCAAGGTGATCCCTCATGAAAAGTCTCTGTCTTGTCTATTGCCTTATCTGGTGGTGCAGAATGATCATTATTACGGAAGGCAAACTGACAGTGATCAGCTATGTTCCATGACCTAGTGTGTGTGGGAGCGTTATTTGGCCTCCCCTCCAACTCTAATCAGGAAGTGAACCACTGACCAAACTAAAGGTATTGATTAAAAACCTTTCATCACATTCATTGGTAGGACTATGGCAAACTGCTAGTTTGATTTCAGAAAACCTGTTCCCCCCCCCCCCCCCCCCCCCTATCATGGCATTTTCCTGCATTGCCCTTGGAGTTCTCATTTTCCTACTTCATCACGAGTACTCAATCTCTCACGGTATATCTGACAATCCACTCCTCCTCTCTTCCTCAACAACAACCAGAAAGAGATGTAGCGAGGAAAGAGAGGTGTATGTGTGGCAACTGCAAAAAGAGGCTTTTGAAACTCCCACTCCCAGCATCCTCCTCACCTTCTGTAGTCCTATCGCCTCCAACTCACCCATCACTCGTCTCCAATCACCTCCCACAGACTGAGTCTCGCTCGCTCCCCTCCCATCTAAATGGTAATACTAGGAGCTGGGGAATCAGTAAGTTCTATTTGACAGTGAATACTTACCTTAACATAATGCAGCCTACGCCATTACTGAGTGCAAACTGTCAACTGTCTGGAGGCAACCTTTGGAGAATCATCCAGTAGAGTGTGCTTAACTTAACGTTCAACCCTGGCTGGAACTTAGGATCTATCAGACCAAACACTGGTTGATGTGATTGTCTGATATTCACTCCTGGAACTTAGCATCTATCAGACCAAACACTGGTTGGTGTGATTTGTGATGGTCTGATATTGAGGATTTAATTGAATCATGCCACAGCAAGTAGCACACTGACAGAGCTTGTTGTGTTCTTAAGGTCGTACTACTGATAGGTTCACAGTCCCAGTTCTCCTGAAGATAGACAGCAGGCAAAATACAGTACAGCATAGCTTCTTCAACTCTGACCTCATTACCACCTAAATCCATCTCTAGTTCCCTAACCGAGGAGGTTGGGCATTGGATATTCATTAGAATGGAACCCAAACATCATGTGTAGTAGTGAACTGGCTACATGGCACCCATTCCTGTATGGGACGATCTTCACTCCCTTCCTTTTCCACTAGGAGGTCTTCCCAGGTTTCTATTTCTTGAGGCCCTCAAAGCCTGTATGTGTTCGTCGTTCCAACAACCCTGTCTGTCTCAAGTGTACAGTGAGTTTCTATCTATAAAAAAACAAAAATGATAAAAACCAGGGAATGTTCCACACCCATAACTGTGGCGTAACACTGGGGACAATGTGAAACCAGGCAGGCAGCAGAGAGGAGGGTGGAAACTTGTGTAAATATACTGCATTGATGTTTTTTAAGCTCTCCTCAAAAAGGCACTGTAGTCGAGTGTCCATTTCCATTCCTTTCAGATCGCTCGTTCCCATGGAAACAACTTGAACGGACACTAATCCAACATGCAGGAGAGAAAAGACTCGACACAAACATTTTTGGAGAAGAAATGTAAGTTTAAAAAATATATATAATAATTTTAAAAGGAGTGTTTGCCTTGTCACCCATTCTTGACATGCTTTTAGACATTTTCTGAGAGAGAAAAAAATAACTGCGGTTTTACCTACTGAGTGTTTACTAGTGTTACATGGCACTAAGCAACCAGATTAAGTCACAGAGAGATATTCCTCTGCTCAGGCAATACTGTACATACAGAACACTATGCCAAGCTGGAAGCCTCTCTATCCAGTATCTGCTATGGAAGGAAATGGCATCTTTCCTCTGTGGGCCCCTCACATCCTGACAGACTGGCATCTTTCCTCTGTGGGCCCCTCACATCCTGACAGACTGGCATCTTTCCTCTGTGGGCCCCTCACATCCTGGCATCTTTCCTCTGTGGGCCCCTCACATCCTGGCATCTTTCCTCTGTGGGCCCCTCACATCCTGGCATCTTTCCTCTGTGGGCCCCTCACATCCTGGCATCTTTCCTCTGTGGGCCCCTCACATCCTGGCATCTTTCCTCTGTGGGCCCCTCACATCCTGGCATCTTTCCTCTGTGGGCCCCTCACATCCTGGCATCTTTCCTCTGTGGGCCCCTCACATCCTGACAGACTGGCATCTTTCCTCTGTGGGCCCCTCACATCCTGACAGACTGGCATCTTTCCTCTGTGGGCCCCTCACATCCTGACAGACTGGCATCTTTCCTCTGTGGGCCCCTCACATCCTGACAGACTGGCATCTTTCCTCTGTGGGCCCCTCACATCCTGACAGACTGGCATCTTTCCTCTGTGGGCCCCTCACATCCTGACAGACTAGCATCTTTCCTCTGTGGGCCCCTCACATCCTGACAGACTAGCATCTTTCCTCTGTGGGCCCCTCACATCCTGACAGACTGGCATCTTTCCTCTGTGGGCCCCTCACATCCTGACAGACTGGCATCTTTCCTCTGTGGGCCCCTCACATCCTGACATCTTTCCTCTGTGGGCCCCTCACATCCTGACAGACTGGCATCTTTCCTCTGTGGGCCACTCACATCCTGACAGACTGGCATCTTTCCTCTGTGGGCCCCTCACATCCTGACAGACTAGCATCTTTCCTCTGTGGGCCCCTCACATCCTGACAGACTGGCATCTTTCCTCTGTCTGTGTGAACAGTGTGGCTGCGTGCTACAGTGGGAGTGCTCTGCCCTCCATTCAGCAGATACTGGATGGGCTAGACTAACTAAACCCCATCATTCATTTATATAGAGCTGCTGACAGAGAGGAGTGATATTCGGACTCACCGTCCACAGAGGAGACCCTGATTACAGAGACAGATGGGGGGGGGGGGGGGGGGGGGGGGGGGGGGGGGGGGGGGGGGTCAAATCCCATTTCAACAGAAAACACTTCCCTCTCCACCTCAGCTCAAATATGCCAGATCGCCATAGAGACAATAAAGAGGATTGGAGTGGCTAGATCGCATTGGTTCCTCATATACAGTAGTGTCAGACTGGAATTGTATTATATGTCCCAGAAAGTGTTAGGTTCTAATGATCAGAGTAAGAACTCAACGGACCCTATGAAAGCTTTAAACCAAGTGTATTCTTCCCTAAAGGATCGAACAGCTGAACAGACAAAGACATGGGTTACAATAGTGGTGGTATAGAAGGAGTCTCCTCCTTCTCGCTAAATATTGTATCTTTATTGCTAGGCAGGAAACTAAGTGATAGGGGCAATAAACGGTCCATTTTCCCTTACCGTGACCTGACCTCCACCCACTTCATCACTAATCCATGACTCTCTCCCCCCTTATCAATGCCTGCCACATGTGATCGTTTTCCCTACACTCAGTACATTCCAAGCTTAATTGACCCCCATCATATACCTTCCTCCTACAGATACCCATTAACTTCTGGTGTAGACTCTCAACCTTAACACTTAAACAGGATACCTGATAGTGCTGCTTCTTCTCAGTGTTCTAAGAGGTGCTGTTGAACCTCAACATTTCTGTGCTTCAGTAGAGGTGGAGCTAGTCTGAGGATTGTTGCCATGGAGACAGGCTGTTTGGGTAGCCCCCCCTGACTGGCAGTGTTGTTGTTGTTCCGTCTGCCAGTCAACTGAAACGGCTGCAACACCTAACAAAGAGCTGCAGTTAGTTTCAGAATGGGTGGCAAGGAATAAGTTAGTCCTAAATATTTAAAAAACTAAAAGCATTGTATTTGGGACAAATCATTCTCTTTATATTGTAATTTTTAAAAAAGATGTGGAAATTGAGCAAGTTGAGATGACTAAACTGCCTGGAGTAACCCTGGATTGTAAACTGTCATGGTCAAAACATATTGATGCAGTAGTAGCTAAGATGGGGGGAAGTCTGTCCATAATAAAGCGCTGCTCTGCCTTCTCAACAACACTATCAACAAGGCAAGTCCTACAGGCTCTAGTTTTGTCACACCTGGACTACTGTTCAGTCGTGTGGTCAGGTGCCACAAAGAGGGACCTTGGAAAATTGCAATTGGCTCAGAACAGGGCAGCACGGCTGGCCCTTGGATGTACACAGAGAGCTAACAATAATATGCATGTCAATCTCTCCTGGCTCAAAGTAGAGGAGAGATTGACTTCATCACTACTTGTATGTCAGCGGTACTGACATGTTGAAAGCACAGAGCTGTTTGTTTAAACTACTAGCATACAGCTCAGACACCAATACATACCCCACAGGACGTGCCACCAGAGGTCTCTTCACAGTCCAAGTCCAGAACAGACTATGGGAGGCGCACAGTACAATGTAGAGCCATGACTACATGGAACTCTATTCCACATCAGGTAATTGTCATGAATTCTGTAATGAATGTATTGTAATGTTTTTCAAATTGTATAACTGTCTTAAATTTTGCCAGACCCCAGGAAGAGTAGCTGCTTCCTTGGCAGCAGCTAATGTGGATCCATAATAAAATACATGTCTGGTCGGGGGAGGGAGGGTGTCACAACCGAGCCCAGTCAACACACCCTGCTGAACAAAGTTTCCTACGACACTGGGTCAGGTTATCTACACCTCCACCGCTCTCTCCCTCTTCTTCCACCAGATGAACATTCACACCATGGAGAAAACTGCCTGCGTCTTCAGTGTGTTTCATTCTTACATACATGCTACCTAACCAGAACACTGTGTCTTCAGTGTGTTTCATTCTTAAAATACATGCTACCTAACCAGAACACTGTGTCTTCAGTGTGTTTCATTCTTACATACATGCTACCTAACCAGAACACTGTGTCTTCAGTGTGTTTCATTCTTAAATACATGCTACCTAACCAGAACACTGGGTCTTCATTCTAGCTAGCTAGTACATTACCCATTCAGAGCACACCATCCCTTTCACTTGTCTTGTGACTGCCTTAGGAGGCATGCAGTGCAGTGATTATGAATGAAAGCTGTGGTCCCTCTCTCCCTCCCGTTTCCTTCCCCCCCACCTTCAAGACATCACTCTGCTGCTGATACTGTGTGAAATCATTAGGACGGCAAAGCCAAGGTTTACACAAATAAACACAAATTACGTTGATGATGAGAACTTCTCTGCACCGTGTGTGTGTGTGCATGCGTGCGCGATACACACATGTTCTGGAACCAGTGACAAGACTATTTTTAGATGAGCCAGCCGTGTCTGTCAAATACCCAGCAGCAGTAACCAGGTGGTGAGACAGAGCATGGGAAACGCTTTGGAAATTTAAAGTCCCCTAAATACAGGGACGACCGCAGCCACTTCTCACACGTGGTCCTGGCTGGCATCTGTGGGCCCAGAGGAAAGGCTTTTACAGTGCCTTCACAAGGTATTCATACCCCTCGACTTATTCCACATTTTGTTGTGTTACAGCCTAAATTCAAAATGTATTACATTTCTCACCCATCTACACACTATAACCCATAATGACAAAGTGAAAACATGTTTTTTGATTTTTTTTTCTTCACATTTATTGAAAATTAAATACAAAAATATCTAATTTACATAAGTATTCACACCCGTGAGTCAATACTTTGTAGAAGCAGTCTTTGGCAGTCTTTCCACAGCTGGATTGTGTAACATCTGCCCATTATTCTTTTCAAAATGATGTCATTGATCATTGCTGTTGATGTTGTTGATCATTGCTAGACAACCATTTTCAGGTCTTGCCATAGATTTAAGTAGATTTAATTAAAAACTGTACCTCGGCGACTCAGGAACATTCACGGTCTTCTTGGTAAGCAACTCCAGTGTAGATTTTGCCTTGTGTTTTAGGTTATTGTCCTGCTGAAAGGTGAATTAATCTCCCAGTGACTGGTGGAAAGCAGACTGAACCAGGTTTTCCTCTAGGATTTTGCCTGTGATTAGCTCCATTCCATTTCTTTTTTATCCTGAAAAACTCCCCAGTCCTTAATGATTACAAGCATACCCATTACATGCAGCCTCCACTGTGCTTGAAAATATGAAGAGGGGTACTCAGTGATGTGTTGTATTGGATTTGCCCCAAACATAACACTTTCGATTCAGGACAAAAAGTGAATCGCTTTGCCAATTTTTTTTGCAGTATTACTTGAGTGCCTTGTTGCCAACAGGATGCATGTTTTGGAATATTTTTGCTCTGTACAGGCTTCCTTCTTTTCACTCTGTCATTTAGGTTAGTATTGTGGAGTAACTACAATGTTGTTGATCCATCCTCAGTTTTCTCCTATCACAGCCATTAAACTCTGTTTTAAAAAGTTACCATTGGCTTCAAGGTGAAATCCCTGAGCGGTTTCCTTCCTCTCCGGCAACTGAGTTAGGAAAGATCTTTGTAGTTACTGGGTGTATTGATACACCATCCAAAGCATACAAACAACAAATGACAAATCACATGAACGACTTACCAAGGAGAAACTTCCAAAAGGACTAATTCAAGGTACAATGGAGTTGGAGCACTCAAACAAGTCAGAGATTGATTTCTTATTGCTCACTTTAATTCACCGACCAGGATGCGAACAAGTGACGGACGTTTCTACGTCAAGCTAACGTCAGTGTCCTGACCATTGCACTTAGCTCTTATTTATAGCCTAGTGGCTCATTGAGACAATAATATAAACAAATTATAATATGTTTCAAGGTAAATGGCAAATTACAGCAATAAAATAAATATAACATTTGCGTCTCATTAATCGATAGAGACACCCCCCCCCCCAAAAAAAACCATGAAGGCAACAACATTAGAGAAACAAGGAAATAAATCCTCATATAGCCCCTTAGGATCCACAGTGCCTATGAGTACTGCCAGAATGCCTCTGTTTTAGTTTACGTACGATATCATAAACGCAACAAGTTCAAAGATTTTACTGAGTTACAGTTCATATAAAGAAAATCAGTCAAATGAAATAAATTCATTAGGCCCTAATCTATGGGTTTCACATGACTGGGCAGGGGCGCAGCCATAGGTGGGCCTGGGAGACAATAGGCCCACCCACTTGGGAGCCAGGCCCAGCCAATCAAAAATAGTTTTCCCCCCACAAAAGGGCTTTATTACAGACAGAAATACTCCTCAGCCGTCTGAATGAGGCTCTCCACTACCTGTTGTTCTTGCAGTAATGATTCCTTCAGAATGTTTTCAAAATGTATCTGTAGAGAGTAGCCAAATAGCCTAGGTCTAGAAATGATCTGGCAACAGCTCTGGTGGACATTCCTGCAGTCAGCATGCTAAAAGTGTGCAAAGCTGTCTTCAAGGCAAAAGGTGGCTACTTTGAAGAACCTAAAATATATTTTCATTTGTTTAACACTTTTTATTATAGTTTTGATGACTTCACTACTCTTCTACAATGTAGAAAATAGTTAAAATATAGAAAAACCCTTGAATGAGTAGGTGTGTCCAAACGTTAGACTGGTATTGTATATGTGTGTGTTTTGAAATGCACTGCTCTACTAAGTAATAAGAGATAATTGTATGTGTGGGGTACAGATAGTAGAGGTAGCCGTTCATAAATCATGGTAAGAAATATTACTGCACACAGAGTGAGTACATGCAACTTTATTATGTGAATTTTAAAGCCACTTTTTACTCCTGAACTTATTTAAGCTTGTCATAACAAAGGGGTTGGGGTTAGTTACTTTATTGATTCAAGACATTATGGAGTATTGTGTGTAGATCAGTGACAAAAAACAAGTGACAAAAAACAACAACATTTAATCTATTTAAAAATCAGGCTGTAGTACAACAAACTGTGGGAACACTTTCTGAAGGCACTGTGTGTGTGTGTGTGTGTGTGTAACTTAGTTTTGATTGACGTTTCCAGCACTGGAAATGGGGCATAGGGCCATATACCTGTGTGTGTGTTTTTGGTATGGGCCAGAATGCAGGGTGAAACAAAGAAAAATACTTTCACACTGAAAAAAACCTGTCTGTCCCTCACCCTGTACTCACCGGCAATCTCTACAACGTCCCCAGGCACTATTTCCCGGGCTTTGACCCTCTGGACAGCCTTGCGGTTCATGCGGTACACCTTGGCTATCTCTGGCTCGTACTCCTTCAGCGCCTCGATGGCGTTCTCCGCGTTCCTCTCCTGGACCACACAGAGAGACAGAGGCAGGTTCAGTACCAACACAGAGGCCAAAAGGTCCAAGCTTTATTGCAGCCCCATTTCGTACCACGCTGAAGTGTTTGTGTATTTCTGTCACTTTGGAATGAACACCTACTAGAAAAGGCAATGGCTATAAACGGAACATTCAACGCATAGACTGACCTTACCCAGTGCTCGCTCACTCAGCTGTCAATGTGTCCTCCAAATCCCACTTTATCACATCTGCTCTATCTATCCCTCCTCCTCATTCTACCCATCCCTCCTCATTCTACCCATCCCTCCACCTCCTCATTCTACCCATCCCTCCTCATTCTACCCATCCCTCCTCATTCTACCCATCCCTCTACCCATCCCTCTACCCATCCCTCTACCCATCCCTCTACCCATCCCTCTACCCATCCCTCTACCCCTCTACCCATCCCTCTACCTATCCCTCTACCCATCCCTCTACCCCATTCTACCCATCCCTCTACCCCATTCTACCCATCCCTCTACCCCATTCTCCCCATCCCTCCTCATTCTACTCATCCCTCCTCATTCTCCTCATCCCTCCTCATTCTCCTCATTCTACTCATCCCTCCTCATTCTCCTCATTCTACCCATCCCACCACCTCCTCATTCTACCCCATTCTACCCATCCCTCTACCCCATTCTACCCATCCCTCTACCCCATTCTACCCATCCCTCCTCATTCTACCCATCCCTCTACCCCATTCTACCCATCCCTCTACCCCATTCTACCCATCCCTCTACCCCATTCTACCCATCCCTCTACCCCATTCTACCCATCCCTCTACCCCATTCTACCCATCCCTCTACCCCATTCTACCCATCCCTCTACCCCATTCTACCCATCCCTCTACCCCATTCTACCCATCCCTCTACCCCATTCTACCCATCCCTCTACCCCATTCTACTCATCCCTCCTCATTCTCCTCATTCTACCCATCCCTCTACCCCATTCTACCCATCCCTCTACCCCATTCTACCCATCCCTCTACCCCATTCTACCCATCCCTCCACCTCCTCATTCTACCCATCCCTCCACCTCATTCTACCCATCCCTCCACCTCATTCTACCCATCCCTCCACCTCCTCATTCTACCCATCCCTCCACCTCCTCATTCTACCCATCCCTCCACCTCCTCATTCTACCCATCCCTCCACCTCATTCTACCCATCCCTCCACCTCATTCTACCCATCCCTCCACCCCATTCTACCCATCCCTCCACCTCCTCATTCTACCCATCCCTCCACCTCCTCATTCTACCCATCCCTCCACCTCCTCATTCTACCCATCCCTCCACCTCCTCATTCTACCCATCCCTCCACCTCCTCATTCTACCCATCCCTCCACCTCCTCATTCTACCCATCCCTCCACCTCCTCATTCTACCCATCCCTCCACCTCCTCATTCTACCCATCCCTCCACCTCCTCATTCTACCCATCCCTCCACCTCATTCTACCCATGCCTCCACCTCATTCTACCCATGCCTCCACCTCATTCTACCCATGCCTCCACCTCATTCTACCCATGCCTCCACCTCATTCTACCCATGCCTCCACCTCATTCTACCCATCCCTCCACCTCATTCTACCCATCCCTCCACCTCATTCTACCCATCCCTCCACCTCATTCTACCCATCCCTCCACCTCATTCTACCCATCCCTCCACCTCATTCTACCCATCCCTCCACCTCATTCTACCCATCCCTCCACCTCATTCTACCCATCCCTCCACCTCATTCTACCCATCCCTCCACCTCATTCTACCCATCCCTCCACCTCATTCTACCCATCCCTCTACCTCATTCTACCCATCCCTCTACCTCATTCTACCCATCCCTCTACCTCATTCTACCCATCCCTCCAAGGTCTAAGTGCTCTATTCAGAGACCAATTCTGATTAGGCTGCAGTTCATGGTTTTCAATTAACACTGACCCGTTTCTGTCTGCAGGTCTACAGAGTGAAATGAACAAAGACAGTAAGTGATCGCTCTGACTGAAATACCTACAGAACTAGCATTTACATCATCAATGGCTTGTTTTACTGGCGCCTCTAGAAGCACCATGTACATTGCCACGTGTATATACACCGGGCAATTTAAAAGCTTGGCCTTGGCTCCATGGTTTTCATGTTTCAGTTGATACGGCTTTACTATCCAACCCATCAATAAAAGCCCTGCTGCCACGTATGAAGGTCGAGGGCAGAACACAAGTTATGGTTCTGTATAGATGACTCGTGACATAATGTCTTCACCCTAAGGTGACACACCATATACATTTACATTTTACATTTAAGTCATTTAGCAGACGCTCTTATCCAGAGCGACTTACAAATTAGAAAGTTCATACATATTCATCCTGGTCCCCCCGTGGGGAATGAACCCACAACCCTGGCGTTGCAAGCGCCATGCTCTACCAACTGAGCCACACGGGACCTGTGGCTCATATAATATCCTGCATGTCAGCACCATCTCCTGACACATGATCAGGTGAACGAACACACACAAGATAGAGACACTCACCTGCCAGACTCCGATCACAGCGTTAGCGATGAGGATAAGCAGGATGACGATAGGTTCCACGAAGGCTGTGATGGTCTCCTCTCCCTCCTCAAACAGAGCTAGCACCTGGAGGGGGGGGGGGGGGGGGGGGGGCAACATAATACAGAGTTAATAGAACAGTGTTTTCTCCTCCACAGTGAGTATTGAGCAGTGAGGAGGATCGGAGCGGGGCACAGCAGATCAGTGGCTCAAGCTCCGGTCGATAGCTCATCATTCACGACCGTTTGGGTCCCGCAAATCTACCCTTCACTCCACTCTGCTCTGTGTAGAGAATATTGAAGGAGAGCAACTCGTTCTGATCTGTCCTTTCCTTTCATTCAGCCTAGCTAGCCAGTTGACACTGTTTTCCATTAGCGCCGTCTGTCGGCTAATCGGCCGGTTACAGACTAATTTTCAGCCAGCTACTTCTTCCACTTCATATAAAATGTTTTTTTTTAAATTAAAAATAAATTTAAAAAATACTATTTTTCACGTAAAAGTATCAATTCGCAAGTCCATCGAGCGCTCTCCCACTAGAATGAATGATATGCATATTCTAGCGATCTATTGATAGGATAGGCGCTCGTCAGTCACAAAGCCAGCGATGACAGGGAACCCCTTTGTTATGGCCATCTGTCGCCACAATTTTGGTCGATACAATGTGTGTGTGTGCTGTGGTTGGGTTGCAGTCAAATTCCACAGTAGGCTATTTACTGTGCTTTAATTGACAATTGAACAGCAAGTTTATAAAATGTGTTGAAGTGACTGAATAAAGTCAATCAATCATAAAGTCATGCAGCGTTGTTATATGACCATGGTATCGCGTCGGGACAAATAAACCTAAGGATTTTCTAGGTTTTCCTTCGCTAGGATGTCGGTGCTTGCCAGACGGTGACGCTAAAGTGAAGCCTACCGAATCACATCAGTGAGAGCCCTTCATTTGGCTCCCTAATTTGCATAGACTACTAGTAGACCTAGGCTTTTTGGCAATTATCTACAAATAAATTATGAAAATATTCGATGAAGAATCATTACTGCAGGAACAACAGGTAGTGGAGAGCCTCATTCTGGTCAAAGTTTGATCATTTGGGCCCTCATCGAATCCAGACATTAAATCAACAATATTAAAACATTTATTGAATCACCTAAATGTATTGCACATTTATTAATTTGCTCAAGTAAATCATAAGACATGAACAGAACGCATCAGTAGGTAGATTTCCATCCAATTGGCGACAGATTTTAATGCAAATTTTTCCACCAAACTGACTTGTTACGGATAGAAATCCGTGTGATGACGTAGTGCACACAAAATGTACTTTTTACGTTTAAGTTTTCAAGGACTGAATGAAAATCTAAAAGGTCAATGTGTTTCCATCACATTATCAACTCTACTAATAGTTTTGTCACAAAAAACGTTAAATATCAAAAATGGGCCTCTGGTCTTGACACCTGCACTCTAGCCAACAGCTCACAGATTCAGTGAGGGTAGGCCGTGAGGGTAGGCCGTGAGGGTAGGCCGTGAGGGTAGGCCGGGAGGGTAGGCCGGGAGGGTAGGCCGGGAGGGTAGGCCGGGAGGGTAGTCTAGTCTACATGAGATTATTAATGAATAAGAGCGAGAATACTTTTATTTCTCAAAATGGCAGTCAAGCATCGATCATCATGTCACCAGAATAAGACCCTCGATATTTACTGGAAAGGGGCATTAAGTCCATCACCGTGCACATTCACCACCCTGTGAAGTTCATCATAACTTACTTCATCTGTAGCCTAATAAACTGCAAGCTTTCCCAAGTCGTAGTGGGAGGACCACACAATATATTATCGTGTGACTCCAAGTTTACTTAGATACGAGGGTTATTATAATCAATAACCATCGTATAATATAATAATCAAAAGGTGTTTCCACCACCATTTTTTACATAATTAATTTTGCCGACACAAAAAGAACTCACCATGCCGAAACTCACCATGCCGAATTAAATTATCTGTCAACATTTATAAAATTGTTCCCGAAACGTCCTGTTTCCGTCACAGCTGTTATGAATGTTTTGTTTAAAATACGGCGTGAATGGAAACGTAGTTAGTTATTTCGTATTTCCTGCAACTTTCTGAAGAAGCAACGAGAATGCCCGTCTGTGTGTGTGTGTGTGTGTGTGTGTGTGTGTCTGTGTGTGTGTGTGTGTGTGTGTGCAGAGCGTCTACCACTTTCAGCAGAAATCCATCTAGCACGTTGGGGAGTGATGAAACGAGGTCCAATTCATTTTCGACTGAGGAAAGCGAAGCATGGGCGAGGGAGAGTAAACCAGGGTCGGGACCAAAGTTGAGGAAGCTGAACTTGTGTACTCTGTGACGTCGCGTTGCTATTGAAAAATAGTCCTGATCACATAGGCCTAGGGGTAGGCAACTCCAGTCCTCGATGGCCTGATTGGTGTCATACTTTCTCCATGCCTAGAAAAACACAGCTGATTCATCAAATTGCATTCTAAACCAAAGATGTGTTAGCTGGGGCAAAACTGTGACACCAATCAGGCCCTCGAGGACTGGAATTGCCCACCCTTAGGCCCCGCCATATCCAAAACAATACACTTAATTCATACATGCTCAGTCATTTTAGTTGCAAAGTCATATCTTTCTGCACAAAACCACAACAAAAATTTCTGAGGTAAACTTGATAAAATATTCAATAATTTTGCTGTATATTTCAGATGAATGTACCGGAGGCCACCAAAATCGAGCTCCTTCGGCAAGATATTCTAACCCATGGGTGCTTCCGGCACCTGGCTGGCTACTCTGTACTCGCGACTGACACACACTTCCGTGGTATTTCTGACAATTAGCGAGTGTTCTTAGTTTTAGCAGACGGGAGTTAGAGCAGGGATTACCAACAGGTCGATCGCGAGCTACCAGACCACCTATGAGTAGCTCGCCAAACAATTCTGAAAGTACATGGAATTTTCACGTGTTCCACTGCAAACCGTCATAAAATAAATCTCACAGGTATCAGACACCACAAGCTCCCAGCTATTATCTAGTCAACCTGATTTGCATACTTTTACTATAGCTTGTTGAGCTCCAGACAGTTGTATATTTTTTTAAACTATGAAGATGGCAATACCACAGAGCAGGAACTATGTATAGTGAGGAGGGGGCCTCATTCTGGTCCACGCTAATTTTTTTCAGTGTATTACATTTGGTCTTCATTTAAAAACAAAATTGCAGGTCATCTAATCATTTGATCAGGTAAAAATGTATTTGAACTCACATTTCACGATCTGACATAATGTTTTAGGATTTAAAATGAGAGATGTATAATATTGTCATGATTTTAAGTCAATTTCTAAGGCATTACTGAACGAAGAGCAATTTGGGAGCCAAATGAACGTCTCTTTTAGGTGAACGGCGCCAAACGGTCCGGCTCACAGAAAATAATGCACATCACTAGTAGCCAGTTGATGTAAAAAACATCTTGTGGGTTGACAGAAATACTTTCTTCAAAAGCATCTCAATTAAATGTTTACTGCAAAGTAGGCTTACCTGGCAGAAGTATATCCTGAGTAAATCTATTATTTGCTGACTTTGCTGTTAAATGAGCAGTAGAAGTACAGCACAATTGCCAGACTGGCACATTAGAGGCTCATAAAAAAAGGGGAATTACACAAAAATGGTTTTCTGATACGATTTAAACATTGACATCAACTCAGAACATCCAATTCCGCTGTTTCTCTATGAACAGTTGTAATTGAGAGTGAACCCCCCCCCCCCAATTTTGTTTTGAAAACCAGGAAAATCTCAAACAGAATTTGGGTCACAATCTATTTTGTAGGGCCCCCCCCCCTCAGAGTTTTTATTAAACATTATTTTACCAGGCATATTGACAGAATACATAGTGTACAAGAGAAAGTAGTGCACTAAGGACCTGGGGAAGAGTTGCAGAGAAGAGAATGTGCCTTTTTGAAAGCTATAAAAAGAATAGCTCATGACATAAAAAAAAAAAAAAGTTGCTCTCATGCTAGAAAAGGTTGGAGACCCTTGAGAGGAGGATGACGAGAAGTGTTTTTAGTTTCACCAGACAGGAGTTACGCTTCACTTCCAGACAGATGGCTTATTGGGACTGAATGGCCACACAGTTCCAACATCACGTTAAAACCAAAACACAGCTTTAACAAATGGAAGGAAAAAATAAAAAATACGTATTAATATAATGTTTACAAAGACATGCACGACAACAAGCAAAGCATCAGGGCCCAATTCAATGGCAACTTGACTTTTTCACTCCCTTCCTGCACAAACCAAAACATTGACCTATACTCCCCCTCTCACATAATGCCGTGGAAAACGAAATAAAGGAAGCCAACCTTTCCTCCTTCCTCAGAATAAAATGGAGGAAGTGTTTATTTCATAATTAGGAAGTGTATTCATTGTTTCAGGTGATCGATGTTGCCAGTTGTCATCAGTTGGTGTCATGGGTCAGCCTGACTTGGTATAGCCCGGTCTATAATTCTCATAGATGGATGGGAGTGATCAAGTTGTCTCAACAAATCTTAGTAAAAAGATGATCAAATTAAATAGTAAAAAAAAGTTGTCTACAATATGATAAATTACAGTAAGCATTGTGTCCATGTAACAGTTATTGAGGCTGTAGTGGTAAACTTGAGCATTCCTTCTCCTCTACGACTTCCATCCATAAATAGTCATGTGTAATGATTATATCGGAGACCGCTTTAAAAAAACAACAGCTTTGTTCTGTGTTCCTCTCTTGTTGCCTGGTTACAAGGCTCTATTCTCATGTCATGCTGAGTCAGAGCAGCTCAACGTCTTCATTTACATATTATTCAAATAGGCACACAAATGAGTAATTCCACCATTGAGGTTTGGCCCTTATAGGTTAGGATAGCCTTTCTTTCGGATACTTCTGTAGGTCACTTTCGCCACCTCTTCCAGCACCAGTAGGCCGAGCACATGTTGCTGTAATTCATTAAAGCACCCACGTCAGTCACTAAAACTGAATTGTTGTAATAAAATAAAAATAAAAGTGTTTATTTAACTAAATAAATCCATTTGATGTCACTTTTTTATTTAACTTTTGTTTAACAAGGCAAGTCAATTAAGAACACATTCTTATTTACAATGACTTCCTACACAGGCCAAACCCGGACAACGCTGGGCCAATTGTGCGCCGCCCTATGGGACTCACAATCATGTCTGTAGTGACGCCTCAAGCACTGAGATGCAGTGCCTACATCAGCATCAAGTGTCAAAGGATATGCGGGAGGTTAAACCAGCCTAGGTAGCTCAGTCTGCTTGGTGTATAGTAAAGCTGTGGGAGGTTAAACCAGCCTAGGTAGCTCAGTCTGCTTGGTGTATAGTAAAGCTGTGGGAGGTTAAACCAGCCTAGGTAGCTCAGTCTGCTTGGTGTATAGTAAAGCTGTGGGAGGTTAAACCAGCCTAGGTAGCTCAGTCTGCTTGGTGTATAGTAAAGGATGTGCGGGAGGTTAAACCAGCCTAGGTAGCTCAGTCTGCTTGGTGTATAGTAAAGGATGTGCGGGAGGGTAAACCAGCCTAGGTAGCTCAGTCTGCTTGGTGTATAGTAAATAATGAGCGGGAGGTTAAACCAGCCTAGGTAGCTCAGTCTGCTTGGTGTATAGTAAAGCTGTGGGAGGTTAAACCAGCCTAGGTAGCTCAGTCTGCTTGGTGTATAGTAAAGGATGTGCGGGAGGGTAAACCAGCCTAGGTAGCTCAGTCTGCTTGGTGTATAGTAAAGGATGTGCGGGAGGTTAAACCAGCCTAGGTAGCTCAGTCTGCTTGGTGTATAGTAAAGGATGTGCGGGAGGGTAAACCAGCCTAGGTAGCTCAGTCTGCTTGGTGTATAGTAAAGGATGTGCGGGCGGTTAAACCAGCCTAGGTAGCTCAGTCTGCTTGGTGTATAGTAAAGGATGTGGGAGGTTAAACCAGCCTAGGTAGCTCAGTCTGCTTGGTGTATAGTAAAGGATGTGCAGGAAGGTAAACCAGCCTAGGTAGCTCAGTCTGCTTGGTGTATAGTAAAGGATGAGCGGGAGGTTAAACCAGCCTAGGTAGCTCAGTCTGCTTGGTGTATAGTAAAGGATGTGCGGGAGGGTAAACCAGCCTAGGTAGCTCAGTCTGCTTGGTGTATAGTAAAGCTGTGGGAGGTTAAACCAGCCTAGGTAGCTCAGTCTGCTTGGTGTATAGTAAAGCTGTGGGAGGTTAAACCAGCCTAGGTAGCTCAGTCTGCTTGGTGTATAGTAAAGCTGTGGGAGGTTAAACCAGCATAGGTAGCTCAGTCTGCTTGGTGTATAGTAAAGCTGTGGGAGCTGTAAATCAGTGGAACAAAAACAGGGTCTTGTTACAGTGTTAACACATTTAAATTACAATTAAGGGCAGCCCAGTTTACATTAGGAAAAACAAACAGCCTCCCACTTAGAAACACCAGGATCAACACAAAAGGCAATTAGTGTAGATATATTTGTATCATATACATTTTAATACTTATTTTCCGCTGCCCAGAATAGCCCTGTAATTCTATCCCGTGGCTCTGGGGACTGTAATAGATGGAAATAAAATCATTATACAGGCAGGGTTCCCCTGGCCGTGCCACATACTCCACCCTACCACCTGGCCCAAAAACAGGGTCGCTATTTAAGGAATTGTGTGCGTCAGAGTATTGGAAATACTGAAGTAAAGAGACATGCTTTTAAGGGGAAAATCTAGGGAGTCACGGGTCTGAACCTTCCGCCGTCGGCAGGCCAGTATTATTGGAAATACGGAGGTGGTATGCAAAGCAATGCCTGCAGACAGAGTATTACAGACACATTCTGTCCACTGTCAAGGCAGGGTATTACAGACACATTCTGTCCACTGTCAAGGCAGGGTATTACAGACACATCCTGTCCACTGTCAAGGCAGGGTATTACAGACACATTCTGTCCACTGTCAAGGCAGGGTATTACAGACACATTCTGTCCACTGTCAAGGCAGGGTATTACAGACACATTCTGTCCACTGTCAAGGCAGGGTATTACAGACACATTCTGTCCACTGTCAAGGCAGGGTATTACAGACACATTCTGTCCACTGTCAAGGCAGGGTATTACAGACACATTCTGTCCACTGTCAAGGCAGGGTATTACAGACACATTCTGTCCACTGTCAAGGCAGGGTATTACAGACACATTCTGTCCACTGTCAAGGCAGGGTATTACAGACACATTCTGTCCACTGTCAAGGCAGGGTATTACAGACACATTCTGCCCACTGTCAAGGCAGGGTATTACAGACACATTCTGTCCACTGTCAAGGCAGGGTATTACAGACACATTCTGCCCACTGTCAAGGCAGAGTATTACAGACACATTCTGTCCACTGTCAAGGCAGGGTATTACAGACACATTCTGTCCACTGTCAAGGCAGGGTATTACAGACACATTCTGTCCACTGTCAAGGCAGGGTATTACAGACACATCCTGTCCACTGTCAAGGCAGGGTATTACAGACACATTCTGTCCACTGTCAAGGCAGGGTATTACAGACACATTCTGTCCACTGTCAGGGCAGGGTATTACAGACACATTCTGTCCACTGTCAGGGCAGGGTATTACAGACACATTCTGTCCACTGTCAAGGCAGAGTATTACAGACACATTCTGTCCACTGTCAAGGCAGAGTATTACAGACACATTCTGTCCACTGTCAAGGCAGAGTATTACAGACACATTCTGTCCACTGTCAAGGCAGGGTATTACAGACACATCCTGTCCACTGTCAAGGCAGGGTATTACAGACACATCCTGTCCACTGTCAAGGCAGGGTATTACAGACACATTCTGTCCACTGTCAAGGCAGAGTATTACAGACACATTCTGTCCACTGTCAAGGCAGGGTATTACAGACGCATTCTGTCCACTGTCAAGGCAGGGTATTACAGACGCATTCTGTCCACTGTCAAGGCAGGGTATTACAGACGCATTCTGTCCACTGTCAAGGCAGGGTATTACAGACGCATTCTGTCCACTGTCAAGGCAGGGTATTACAGACACATTCTGTCCACTGTCAAGGCAGGGTATTACAGACACATTCTGCCCACTGTCAAGGCAGAGTATTACAGACACATTCTGTCCACTGTCAAGGCAGGGTATTACAGACACATTCTGTCCACTGTCAAGGCAGGGTATTACAGACACATTCTGTCCACTGTCAAGGCAGAGTATTACAGACACATCCTGTCCACTGTCAAAGCAGGGTATTACAGACACATCCTGTCCACTGTCAAGGCAGGGTATTACAGACGCATTCTGTCCACTGTCAAGGCAGAGTACTACAGACGCATTCTGTCCGCTGTCAAGGCAGGGTATTACAGACGCATTCTGCCCGCTGTCAAGGCAGGGTATTACAGACGCATTCTGTCCACTGTCAAGGCAGGGTATTACAGACACATTCTGTCCACTGTCAAGGCAGGGTATTACAGACGCATTCTGCCCACTGTCAAGGCAGAGTATTACAGACACATTCTGTCCACTGTCAAGGCAGAGTATTACAGACACATTCTGTCCACTGTCAAGGCAGAGTATTACAGACACATTCTGTCCACTGTCAAGGCAGGGTATTACAGACACATTCTGTCCACTGTCAAGGCAGGGTATTACAGACACATTCTGTCCACTGTCAAGGCAGGGTATTACAGACACATTCTGTCCACTGTCAAGGCAGGGTATTACAGACACATTCTGTCCACTGTCAAGGCAGGGTATTACAGACACATTCTGCCCACTGTCAAGGCAGAGTATTACAGACGCATTCTGTCCACTGTCAAGGCAGGGTATTACAGACGCATTCTGTCCACTGTCAAGGCAGGGTATTACAGACACATTCTGCCCACTGTCAAGGCAGGGTATTACAGACACATTCTGTCCACTGTCAAGGCAGAGTATTACAGACACATTCTGCCCACTGTCAAGGCAGAGTATTACAGACACATTCTGCCCACTGTCAAGGCAGAGTATTACAGACACATTCTGCCCACTGTCAAGGCAGAGTATTACAGACACATTCTGTCCACTGTCAAGGCAGAGTATTACAGACACATTCTGCCCACTGTCAAGGCAGAGTATTACAGACACATTCTGCCCACTGTCAAGGCAGAGTATTACAGACACATTCTGCCCACTGTCAAGGCAGAGTATTACAGACACATTCTGTCCACTGTCAAGGCAGAGTATTACAGACACATTCTGTCCACTGTCAAGGCAGAGTATTACAGACACATTCTGTCCACTGTCAAGGCAGGGTATTACAGACACATTCTGTCCACTGTCAGGGCAGGGTATTACAGACACATTCTGTCCACTGTCAAGGCAGGGTATTACAGACACATTCTGTCCACTGTCAAGGCAGAGTATTACAGACGCATTCTGTCCACTGTCAAGGCAGAGTATTACAGACACATCCTGCCCACTGTCAAGGCAGAGTATTACAGACACATTCTGCCCACTGTCAAGGCAGGGTATTACAGACACATTCTGTCCACTGTCAAGGCAGGGTATTACAGACACATTCTGTCCACTGTCAAGGCAGAGTATTACAGACACATTCTGTCCACTGTCAAGGCAGGGTATTACAGACACATTCTGTCCACTGTCAAGGCAGGGTATTACAGACACATTCTGTCCACTGTCAAGGCAGGGTATTACAGACACATTCTGTCCACTGTCAAGGCAGAGTATTACAGACACATTCTGTCCACTGTCAAGGCAGGGTATTACAGACACATTCTGTCCACTGTCAAGGCAGAGTATTACAGACGCATGACGTCCACTGTCAAGGCAGAGTATTACAGACGCATGACGTCCACTGTCAAGGCAGAGTAGCCTGGTTGTCACTATTGGGCTAAGCTGCAAAGCTAGACGTAAAACTTTCAAGCCAATGTAGAAAAAGTCAAAAACATAGGACTCATATGAATGAGTGGAGTGAACAAAGGAGAATGTGATGAGCAGCAGGGTATTGGGTTCAATAGTTACTTACAAAGGAGAATGTGATGAGCAGCAGGGTATTGGGTTCAATAGTTACTTACAAAGGAGAATGTGATGAGCAGCAGGGTATTGGGTTCAATAGTTACTTACAAAGGAGAATGTGATGAGCAGCAGGGTATTGGGTTCAATAGTTACTTACAAAGGAGACGCAGGCAGCTAACAACAGGATTCTGACCAGGAGGTCTTCAAACTGCTCCACCACCAGCTCCCATAGTGACTTGCCTAAAACACACACACACACTTCAGTAAGTATTCATACCCCTTGACTTATTCCATATTTTGTGGTGCTACAGCCCGAATTTAAAAATGGATTCAATTTAGGTTCTCATCCAACTACACACAATACCCCATAATGACAAAAGTGAAAACATGGTTCAGAAATGTTGCCAAATTTATTTAAAAATGAATACATAAATATCTAACTTACATAAGTATTTACACCCTTGAGTCAATACACGTTAGAATCACCTTTGGTAGCGATTACAGCTGTGAGTCTTTCTGGGTACGTCGCTAAGAGTTTTGCAGACCTGAATTCTTCAAGCTCTGTCAAGTTGGTTGTTGATCATTGCTAGACAGCCATTTAAGGCTTGCCATAGATTTTCAAGAAGATTTAAGTCAAAACTGTAACTAGGCCACTCAGGAACATACAATGTTGTCTTGTTAAGCAACTCCAGTGTTTATTTGGCCTTGTGTTTTAGCTTATTGTCCTACTGAAAGGTGAATGTCAGGTTTTCCTCTTGAATTTTGCCTCTGCTTGGCTCTATTCAGTTTATTTTTATCCTAAAAACGCCCTAGTCCTTGCCGATGACAAGCGTCCCCATGACATGATGCAGCCACCACCATGCTTGAAAATATGAAGAGTGGTACTCAGTGATGCGTTTGCCCCAAATATAATGCTTTGTAATCAGACATGTTAATTTCAGTTTTACTTGAGTGCCTTGTTGCAAACAGGATGCATGTTTTGGAATATTTGTATTCTGTACAGGCTTCCTTCTTTTCACTCTGTCAATTAGGTAAATATTGTGGACTAACTACAATCTTGTTGATCCATCCTCAGTTTTCTCCTATCACAGCCATTAAACTCGGTAACTGTTTTAAAGTCACCATTGGCCTCATGGTGAAATCCCTGAGAGGTTTCCTTCTAAACCGGTAACTGAGTTAGGAAGGACGCCTGTATCTTTGTAGTGACTGGGTGTATTGATACACCATCCAAAGTCTAATTAATAACTTCACCATGCTAAAAGGGATATTCAATGTTAATAAAATAAAAAGTTCTTTCCCATCTACCAATAGGTGCCCTTCTTTGTAAGGCATTGGAAAACCTCCCTGGTCTTTGTGTTTTGAAATTCACTGCTCGACTGGGGGGCCTTACGGATAATTGTATGTGTGGGGTACATAGATGAGGAAGTCGTTCAAAAATCATGTTTAACACTATTATTGTAAAATTATCTTAATCTTACTCCTGAACTTATTTAGGCTTGCCATAACAAACAAACATACTTAGACTCAAGAAATTTCAGCTTTTCATTTTTTATTAATTTGTTTTAAAAAAAAGTCAAAAAACATTATTTCACTTTGACATTATGGGGTATTGTGTGTAGGCCAGTGACAAAATCTAAATGTAATACATTTAACATTCTGGCTGTAACAACAAAAATGTGGAGAAAGTCAAGGTGTGACTACTTTCTGAAGGCCCTGTACATATAGTCAAGTCATAAGACGGTCCGGCTATACATCATCTTGTCACACATACTGTACCTATAAAAACTTAGTCCAGGCCTGAAAGTACATCATGAGAATTGGAACCACAGTAAAACAGCATTACCCATCCGTTGACTTCTATAGGTCTATACTTCTGTTCTGCCAGTCAATAATCTCTCTTCTATTGACAGTGTATCTATAATCTATATGGGTGGTGCTGCAAGTCAGTGTGTACTCCGAGGATTCACACACACACGATCCTAGGCTAAAGGGCTAATCATCAGCTTGTAAAGGAGGGGGCACTAGAATCTCACTGGAAATATCAATATTTACCTTCTTCAGCCGGAAGCTCTGTCAGTGTCACACCACCATCACGCCATCCGTGGAGGAATGGAAGGGGGAGATGGATGAAGAGAGGAGAGAGGAGGAACAGCGACAGAGGAGGAACAGCGAGAGAGGGAGGGGGGGACAGCGAGAGAGGGGAGGAACAGCACAAAGACATGTTAATGATTAACAGATTAATTTAGAACAGGCTTTGAGAAGCTTTTGACACGTGTAAACAATTCCACTTAATCCTGGAGCAGTTGAGTTTAAATGTATGATTACATATGAAATAAAGGAAGGCCTCTCATGGCAGTGTTTCTGAACTAAATGATTAGTGTGTTGTAACAACTCTGACAATTTAAAAACAAATGTTATTCTTCAGCTCTCACCATTATCAGATCTGTGTGGGAGGGGGAGGCGTGGAGGGAGGGGGAGGCGTGGAGGGAGGGCGGGCGGGGGGGCGTGGAGGGAGGGCGGGGGGGCGTGGAGGGAGGGGGAGGCGTGGAGGGAGGGGGAGGCGTGGAGGGAGGGGGAGGCATGGAGGGAGGGGGGGGGACATGGAGGGAGGGGGAGGCGTGGTGAAGAGGAGTGAGGGACAGGCAGCACAACACCCACCACAGTGATGAGAACCTCTTTACAGAACCACGTGTCCATCAATACTGGTCAGCATAACACTAAAGTCACAGCTCAGGTAATGTGATGTTCTGTGTAGCTCGGTTGGTAAAACATGGGCCTTACAGGATAGTGGGTTCAATTCCCGGGACCACCCGTACGTAAAATGTATGACCGCATGACTAAGTCGCTTTGGATAAAAGCGCCTGCTAAATTGTGTGTGTGTGTGTGTGTGTGTATATATATTATTATATAATGAAGTGCTGAACATGCTATAGCAATACACTCCCCTGTCAAGCTTGGAGCTCCTGTAAGACTGGTCTATATAACCCTACTGAGATCAGGGCAAAACATTCATATTTGATAACACAGAAACTTCTCAATAGCTGCAATTTCCAATCTTACTCTAAAGCCATAATTGAAATCCTGAAATATAAAAGCACGATGGACATGTTTGGAAACAAACTACAGTATGACTAGGCATTGGAGGTTTTACATGGCCATCAAACGTGACCCCACTCAGAGGGCTGAAAAGTAGAGGAACCATGACGTGACTCGCCCGGAGGAGAGCCCTTCCAAAAACATACCCAAGCAAGACACACACCCGCACGCCGGGAAATTATGATTTTATTTCAGGACCACTAGAATTACACAGAGTTAAAAATCAGGAGCTTTTGAATTATTCCTACCAACTTGCTGATTAACCAATAGAAAAAGAAAAATAGTCTGATGATTTCAGGTTAAAATATAATTTCATGAAATTGCTTTTTATTGACACGGTACAGTACATGAATAATGTAGCAGTACAAAGAGGGGTTATTGTGCTTTGAAGAACACTCTGTTTCCACTGATCACGTTATCCAAGCAAGAAGTGAGAGAGTAAGGCCAAGATGAAGCAGGAGAGTAAGGCCAAGATGAAGCAGGAGAGTAAGGGCAAGATGAAGCAGGAAGTGGGAGAGTAAGGGCAAGATGAAGCAGGAGAGTAAGGGCAAGATGAAGCAGGAAGATAATGGTCATTGTAAAACTGCCCTATAAATATCAACTAGCGAATGCATTTCAGTCATAGCCCTACAGCTTTCTATTCCTTCTTAGTTCTTAACCAATTATCTCATCATCATCATTCTTGCCTCATCCGCACACACAGTAATCTGTATTGCAACGATGATTCATTGCTTAATGAGAATGTATTTAAAGTATTTCAGCAACATGCATATAGAGGCTCTGGTTCCTGTAGGAGCTCTGAGCTGAACATGGGAAACCCTTTGAGGACTGTGTACTGTGTCTGAAGATCCAGAAAAGTTTTCCCTGCTCTGCCAGTCTGACATAAGCCCTTTTCCCTGTTAGACAAGTGGGGAGGCAAACAATTGTTTTTATGGCAGACAGGCTGGCTGCAGTTCCTAGTTCTGCTGGTCTGAGCTGGGAAGAGAGGCTTGCTTGCTGGAAGGGAGCGAGGTAGGGAAAGAGGGAGGGAGGACTGGAGGGGTTGAACAGGGTTCCCCAGCCCTCTCTGTGCCAAGGATTCCCTCCTCACTGTAGTCATCTGGGTTGCGTCAGCCTCATCCTGTTCTGAAACATTCCAACAAACTGACTTCACCATGCCTCTATTCTTCTCCACTCTCTCTCCCTGGCTCTCAGCTTCTCTTTTTCTGCCCCCCCCAACCAATCATGTGCTCTCCCCCTGGCTATGAGACAATGAAAACAAAAGCCAGCCTGTTTATACACTACCAGTCCAACCAGAGAGGAACCACTTCCTGGTTACAGTAGCCAACAGAACAAAGGGGTTCCATGTCCAAGTACATGGCCAGCAAACCTGAGTTTAGGTAGTATTTGAAATAATTTAGGTAGTATTTGAAATAATTTAGGTAGTATTTGAAATAATTTTAAATACTTTAGCTGGGCTTGATCAAGCACAATGGAATAGTTGCAAAAGTGGAAACCCTGAAAATGCTTAAAGTATTTGAAAGACTTCAAATAGTATTTGAACCCAGGTCTGATGGCCAGTAACAGACAGCCAGGAGAAGCACCAGGAAATGTAACATCCATCACCACTAGGACATGGGATGTGCTGAGTCAGTAGCTTTCATTACAACTTCCTATCACACACACCTTTAAATGTCTCCTTTGCCTAATGATTAGAGCTGTAATGGTTTCAGACTAAAACTACACGTCATAATATGGAAAGCACAGCAATAGGGCCACAAAAGGGCCAGCCGGAGGAGATGGCCGCAGTTTTACGGTCTCCTAACCAATTAAGCGGTACCGGAGTGCCAAGTCTAGGACAAAAAGGCTTCTCAACAGTTTTTACCCCCAAGCCATAAGACTCCTGAACAGGTAACCAAATGGCTACCCAGCCTATTTGCATTGTGTGCCCCCCCCCCCCCACCAACCCCTCTTTTACGCTGCTGCTACTCTCTGTTTATCTTATATGCATAGTCACTAACTATACATTCATGTACATACTACCTAAATTGGCCCGACCAACCAGTGCTCCCGCACATTGGCTAACCGGGCTATCTGCATTGTTTCCCACCACCTGCCAACCCCTCTTTTACGCTACTGCTACTCTCTGTTCATCATATATGCATAGTCACTTTAACCATATCTACATGTACATACTACCTCAATAAGCCTGACTAACAGGTGTCTGTATCTAGCCTTGCTACTCTTTTTTCAAATGCCTTTCTACTGTTGTTTTATTTCTTTACTTATACACACACACACACACCCACCCACCTTTTTTTTTTCGCACCATTGGTTAGAGCCTGTAAGTAAGCATTTCACTGTGAGGTCTACTACACCTGTTGTATTCGGCATTTCACTGTAAGGTCTACTACACCTGTTGTATTCAGCATTTCACTGTGAGGTCTACTACACCTGTTGTATTCGGCATTTCACTGTAAGGTCTACTACACCTGTTGTATTCAGCATTTCACTGTAAGGTCTACTACACCTGTTGTATTCGGCATTTCACTGTAAGGTCTACTACACCTGTTGTATTCAGCATTTCACTGTAAGGTCTACTACACCTGTTGTATTCAGCATTTCACTGTAAGGTCTACTACACCTGTTGTATTCAGCATTTCACTGTAAGGTCTACTACACCTGT
This sequence comes from Salvelinus namaycush, assembly GCF_016432855.1. Lineage (NCBI taxonomy): Eukaryota > Metazoa > Chordata > Actinopteri > Salmoniformes > Salmonidae > Salvelinus > Salvelinus namaycush. The sequence continues at coordinate 4,246,246 of NC_052318.1, read as the reverse complement.
TGTATTCAGCATTTCACTGTAAGGTCTACTACACCTGTTGTATTCAGCATTTCACTGTAAGGTCTACTACACCTGTTGTATTCAGCTTTTCACTGTAAGGTCTACTACACCTGTTGTATTCGGCACACGTGACAAATAAACTATGATTTGAGATTGAGGTCCTCTCGGCCTCAACTGCAAATATGTGAAAGTTTTCAAAACGGTTGCCATGACTACTTGGCTTGTGGAAACTACTGGAATACAGTGCCAACGCCTGCCGAAAATAACACAAAAATAACTGTTAAGCAACGCATTTAGGGCCTTGATACATCCCTACACTACACACTTGGTCTGCATCAAAATGGCACCCTATTCTCAATATAGTGCACTACATTTGACCAGAGCACCATTAAGGGAATAGGTCAAAATGTGGTTCACTACAATTTTTTATTTTTTTTTAACTACGCAAGCCAGTTAAGAACAAAATCTTATTTTACAATGACTGCCTACCCCCCGGGCCAAACCCTAACCGGGCGACGCTGGGCCAATTGTGCACCGCCCTATGGGACTCCCTATCATTGCCAGTTGTGATACAGCCGGATATCGAACCATGGTCTGTAGCGACACCTCTAGCACTGAGATGCAGTGCCTTAGACCGCTCCGCCACTCGGGAGCCCTAATAGGGGGTCAGTGGGGATGCGCACTGGCTCTCTAGTTATCTAACAGCAAGTGCAGCATAGTAAAACCCCATAGACTAAATAGTTAAAAAGCTCTGAAACAGAGGGAACTGGTACTGGCTTTTATAGTGGGGTAATAAGCAGGTGGTCAGGAGATGCCCTCCGTTGGCCTACTGCTGCATTCAAGAATATAGCCAGGGTTAGTCAAATAAATAGCCAGCCAGTCAGTAGCTGTGGCAAAAGGCCATAGAGAGCAGTCAGCAAGCACTCCAACTCTCTCTCTCGGTCGGTCTCATAGTTAAAGAGCTTGCAGCAGGACTGACACTGTAGCTAAGGTCTGTAGAAACAGGTCAGGTCTAGAAATGACACAAAGGTGACCCGCTCCATGACCCTTCCTCTAACCCCACTGTACATCTACATGCATTAACCAGATCATGTATTAGATGTGAATGGTAAGTGTCAGACGTATCATTGACTGGCAGTCTATGATCGTATCTACTCAGTGGATGTCACTCATTTAATATAAATGGAGAGTGCACCTTCCTTCCCAGGAGAGGCAGGAGGCCGACTAAGTGTTTCAGGGTATTTGGGTCTGTCTCCCTCCCCGTCTTTGTGTGTGTGAGTGCCTGTCTCTCCGGTTTTGTGCGTGAGAGACAGAGACAGAGCAGAGGATTTGGCCGAGAGCTCACCCGTGGCCTGGAGCGATGTAACGTTACTAGAGTTGTGGTGAGTGGACTGGGAGAGCCTACGTATACCTTGTCCAACTGTGGCTCGCACAACTCACTACTACTCTTGGCATGAGAAGCGGCCATTTTGGGTTGTTAAACTCAAGATGTAGATTTATTTCTCAATTAATAGTATCTAAAGTAACAACTACCCAAATCTACTGAACAAATTAACCTAACAAAGCATCAGTACCTCAGGCATGGGGGGGTTCTCTAGGGCTGGGCGGTGTGTGTGTGTGTAGTAAAATACGGTACAAACACACACACACACACACACACACACACACACACACACACAGGTTTGGGTTTTTACTTTACCTTCTATAAATGGTATTTGAATGTTTGGTTTGTTAAATGTGATAAGCTGTGTGTAACGTCCATTTTTATAGTTTACTCTGCTACTTGAGTCAGCTCTCTCCACGCCGCTTTTCACACAGACCTAGCCCAGCCCCGTCACTCAAGCAGTGCATGGTTGTTCAACCACGAGACACTTGCTTTCAGTCCCTGCATGGTCAACACAGCACATGCAACAATGTTGATGACAGCGATGCTGTTTTGACTTTGCTTCGTATTATTCTATATTGACTGTTAGTTGGTTTCTTGCATCTGCAAATGGATAGTTTGTATTTTCTTAGCAAGTTGGGCCTAAATCGTGTTAGCCGCTAATGCTAATTGCTAGTTAGCTAATAAATATACAGAGTCAGAGAAAACGTAACGAACCATACAGCCTGATAATACCAGTGATGGTGTAGACCTAAAGCAGCATGTTGTTTGTGCAACAGTATCTTCTAAATCAAAGAGGAATATATCGAAGCAAGAATATGATAGCTACATGAAGTAGCTAAGAGAAAACATTGGCTACATTTTAAAAGGGTCCCCTAAGAAACTGACCATCCCTTCGGTTCCTATCCGGTCACAATAACTCCTCCCTGGCTTTTCAGTCATTGTCATGTCAAACATTGTATTCAAAGAGCCTACTATTATATTCTAAATTCTATAATCATTTCATTTCCATGATTGTTAGATTACTCGTTGGTTATTACTGCTTTGTCGGAACTAGAAGCACAAGCATTTCGCTACACTCGCATTAACATCTGCTAACCATGTGTATGTGACAAATAACATTTGATTTGATTAGAACAGTTCACCCAAGTGTTTTGCTCTAATCTCAATTGCAACAATTTGGTAAAAAAAAAAAGCCTAAATTGTTGGCCCATGTCATGCAGCCCGGAAATGATCTCAAATGAGTGCCAGAAATGCAGAAATGATAAACCACAAATAATTTCAGTTGAATTGAACCGTATACAACAAATCAGAATGGATAAAGACCCATTGAAATCACTTAGAATGTGTGTTGCCACCCCAGGGTCAAATACCGAAAAAGTTAAATATCGTGATATCATATTTTGGCCATATCGCCCAGCCCTAACTTCATTAGTCTGACTGATTAAACACTGCAACACACACACACACACACACACACACACACAACAGGACTGAGTTGAGATGCGTCACCAGAAGCCAGCCAACTACCACCTGGGATACCATCAGATCCCAGCCCCCTCAACAACACAGCAGTAAGAACCAACCACATGATCAAGTCTAATTCAGTGAAGACTGATGAGCAGCACTGACAGATAGTAGAAGGGTCTGTGTGTAGCTCAATGCTGCCTCTGCTCAGCTCAGCGACTCAACATCCATCTCCAGAAGGCCTCAGTGAGTGTGACTGACTTATTGTACCAGGTAGGCCAGTTGAGAACAAGTTCTCATTTACAACCGCGACCTGGCCAAGATAAAGAAAAGCGACAAAAACAACAGAGTTACACATGGGATAAACAAACGTACAGTTAATAACACAAAAGAAAGAAAAATCTATTTATGTACAGTGTGTGCAAATGTAGAAGAGGAGTCGGGAGGTAGGCAATAAATAGGCCCTAGAGGCGAAAATAATTACAATTTAGCATTAATACTGGAGTGATAGATGTGCAAGTAGAGATACTGGGGGTGCAAAAGAGCAAGTAATAATATGGGGATGAGGTACTGTAGAGGTAGGACGTGAGAATAAAAGAAAAGGGACGAGTTAACAGGATCCCAGATACTTTACACGCAACCAAGCAGGAGAACAGAGAGTCCACTGGAGAAGGAATTAAGCGTTTCCCTGTTAGTCAACACCTGTTGTTTACGAAGCATGTGACACATACAATTTGATTTGAAATGACTCCAACACCTTAAGGACTAAAGAGAAAGACGTTCTGTTTACCTCGCCGATATACAAGTCCAAATGTTATACAAATATAATATACAGTGCCTTGCAAAAGTATTCAGACCCCTTGGATTTCTTCACATTTTACTGTGTTACAAAGTGGGATTCAAATTGATTTATCATCAATCTACACAAAATACTCAAATGTCAAAGTGGAAGGAAAAAGGATTAAAAATAAAATAAATAAATAACTAAAATAGTTGCATAAGTCAATACATGTTAGAAACACCTTTGGAATCGATTACAGCTGTGAGTAACTTGGGTAAGTCTATAAGAGCTTTGCACACCTCGATTGTGCAACATTTACCTATTATTCAAGGGCAGGTGTGCACAGGATCATGGCTAGACAATGATGTTCACGACTTGCCATAGATTTTAAAGCAGATTTAAGTGAAAACTAACTTGGCCATGCAGAAACATTCACTCTCTTCTTGGTAAGCAATTCCAGTGTAGATGTGGCCTTGTGTTTTAGGTTATTGTCCTGCTGAAAAGTGAATTCCTCTCTCAGTCTCTGGTGTAAAGTAGACTGAAGCAGGTTCTGGGATCAGCTCCATTCCGTTTCTTTTTTTATCCTGAAAAACTCTCCAGTCTTGGCCAATGTAAAGGATACCCATACCATGATGCAGCCACCACCATCCTTGAAAATAAGGAGGCAGTTACTCAGTGATGTGTTGTTGGATTTGCCCCAAACAGAAGGCTTTGCATTTAGGCCAAAAACAGTATTCCTTTGCTGTTTTTTGTTGTTGTTGCAGTATTACTTTAGTGCCTTGTTACATTTTTAGTCTGTATATTTATATTGTTTTCACTCTGTCATTTAGGTCATTATTGTAGAGTCACTGCAATGTTGCTGATCCATCCTCAGTTCTCTCATCACAGCCATTGAACTCTGTAGCCATTTTAAAAATCACCAATGGCTTCATGGTAACATCCCTAGGCAGTTTAATTCCTGTCCTGCAGCTCAGTTCAAAAGGACCACTGTATAATTTGACGTGTCTGAGTGCTTTAATAAATAATCCACAGCATAATTATTAACGTGACTATGCTTAAAGAGAAATTCAATGTCTGATTTGTTATTGTTACCAATCACTGGCCTTCTTTATGAGTCTTTCTAAAAGCTCCCTGGTCTTTGTAGTTGAATCTGTGCTTGAAATGCAATATTGACTGAGGGACCTTACAGATGTACAGTAACAGTCAAGTTTGGACACACGTACTCATTCAAGGGATTTTTTTTTTTACATTGTAGAATAATAGTGAAAAACAGTGAAAACATCACAACTATGAAATAACACATGGAATCACGTAGCAACCCCCCTCCAAAAAAGTGTTAAACAAATCAAAATATATTTTAGATTCTTCAAAGTAGCCACCCTTTGCCTTGATGACAGCTTTGCACACTCTTGGCATTCTCTCAACCAGCTTCATGAGGTAGCCACCTGGAATGCATTTAAATTAACAGGTGTGCCTTGTTAAGTTTATTTGTGGAATTTCTTTCCTTCTTAATGCGTTTGAGCCAACCAGTTGTGTTGTGACAAGGTAGGGGTGGTACAGAAGATAGCCCTATTTGGTAAAAGACAAAGCCCATATTATGGCGAGAACAGCTCAAATAAGCAAAGAAAAACGACAGTCCATCATTACTTTAAGACATGAAGGTCAGTCAATCCGGAACATTTCAAGAACTCACGAGGACCGCCACAGGAAAGGAAGACCAAAAGTTACCTCTGCTGCAGAGGATATGTTCAGTAGAGTTACCAGCCTCAGAAATTGCAGCCCAAATAAATGCTTCACAAGAGTTCAAGTAAAAGACACATCTCAACATCAACTGTTCAGGGGAGACTGCGTGAATCAGGCCTTCATGGTCGAATTTCTGCAAAGAAACCACTACTAAAGGACACCAATAAGAGACTTGCTTGGGTCAAGAAACACGAGCAATGGACATTACGCCGGTGGTATTCTGTCCTTTGGTCTGATGAGTCCAAATTTAAGGTTTTTGCTTCCAACCGCCGTGTCTGAGATGCAGAGTAGGTGAATGGATTATCTCCGCATGGTTGGTTCCCACCGTGAAGCATGGAGGAGTTGTGATGGTGTGGGGGTGCTTTGCTGGTGACCCTGTCGGTGAAATATTTTGAATTCAAGGCACACCTAACCAGCATGGCTACCACAGCATCCTGCAGCGATACGCCATCCCATCTGGTTTGCGGTTAGTGAGACTATCATTTGTTTCCATGGGACTCCCAATCACTGCCAGTTGTGATACAGCCTGAAATCGAACCATGGTCTGTAGCGACACCTCTAGCACTGAGATGCAGTGCCTTAGACCGCTCCGCCACTCGGGAGCCCTAATAGGGGGTCAGTGGGGATGCGCACTGGCTCTCTAGGCATCTAACAGCAAGTGCAGCATAGTAAAACCCCATAGACTAAATAGTTAAAAAGCTCTGAAACAGAGGGAACTGGTACTGGCTTTTATAGTGGGGTAATAAGCAGGTGGTCAGGAGATGCCCTCCGTTGGCCTACTGCTGCATTCAAGAATATAGCCAGGGTTAGTCAAATAAATAGCCAGCCAGTCAGTAGCTGTGGCAAAAGGCCATAGAGAGCAGTCAGCAAGCACTCCAACTCTCTCTCTCGGTCGGTCTCATAGTTAAAGAGCTTGCAGCAGGACTGACACTGTAGCTAAGGTCTGTGGAAACAGGTCAGGTCTAGAAATGACACAAAGTCATTTGAGAAACCAAGGCTGTTGAGTCCGCCAATAAGAATGTGGTGATTGACAGAGTCGAAAGCCTTGGCCAGGTCTATAAATACAGCTGCACAGTATTGAGAAGTTATAAATACAGCTGCACAGTATCGATGGAGGTTATGATATCGTTTAGGACCTTGAGCGTGGCTGAGGTGCACCCATGACCAGCTCGGAAACCAGATTGCATAGTGGAGAAGGTACGGTGGGATTCGAAATGGCCAGTGATCTGTTTGTTAACTTGGCTTTCAAAGACATTAGAAAGGCAGGGAAGGATAGATATAGGTCTGTAGCAGTTTGGGTCTAGAGTGTCTCCCCCTTTGAAGAGGGGGATGACCGCAGGAGCTTTCCAATCTTTAGGGATCTCAGATGAAACGAAAGAGGTTGAACAGGCTAGTAATTGGGGGTTTCGGGCAGGTCATTTTAGAAAGAGATGGTCTAGCCTTGCTGATTTGTAGGGGTCCAGATTATACAGCTCTTTCAGAACATCAGCTATCTGGATTTGGGTGAAGGAGAAATGGGGGAGGTTTGGGAGAGTAACTGTGGGGAGTGCAGGGCTGTTGACCAGGGTTGGGGTGGCCAGGTGGAAAGCATGGCCAGCCGTAGAAAAATGCTTACTGAAATTCTCAATTATTGTGGATTTATCGGTGGTGACAGTGTTTCCTAGCCTCAGTGCAGTGGGTAGCTGGGAGGAGGTACTCTTATTCTCCATGGACTTTACAGTGTCTCAGAACTTTTTGGAGTTTGTGCTGCAGGATGCAAATTGCTATTTGAAAAAGCTAGCCTTTGCTTTCCTAACTGCCTGTGTATATTGGTTCCTGACTTCCCTGAAAAGTTGCATATCGCGGGGCTATTCGATGCTAATGCAGTACGCCACAGGATGTTTTTGTGCTGGTCAAGGGCAGTCAGGTCTGGAGTGAACCAAGGGCTATATCTGTTCCTGGTTCAAAATGTTTTTAATGTGGCATGCTTATTTAATATTGTGAGGGAAGCACTTTTAAAGAATAACCAGGCATCTTCTACTGACGGAATGAGGTCAATATCCTTCCAGGATACCTGGGCCAGGTCGATTAGAAAGGCCTGCTCGCTGAAGTGTTTTAGGGAGCGTTTGACAGTGATGAGGGGTGGTCGTTTGACCGCAGACCCATTACGGACGCAGGCAATGAGGCAGTGATCACTGAGATCCTGGTTGAAGACAGCAGAGGTGTATTTGGAGGGCAGGTTGGTTAGGATGATATCTATGAGGGTGCCCGTGTTTACAGATTTGGGGTTGTACCTGGTAGGTTCATTGATAATTTGTGTGAGATTGAGGGCATCAAGCTTAGATTGTAGGATGGCCGGGGTGTAAAGCATGTCCCAGTTTAGGTCACCTAACAGCACAAGCTCTGAAGGTAGATGGGGGGGCAATCAATTCACATATGGTGTCCAGGGCACAGCTGAGGGCTGAGGGGGGGGGGGGGGGGGGGGGGTCTAAAACAAGCGGCAACGGTGAGAGACTTGTTTCTGGAAATGTGGATTTTTAAAAGTAGAAACTCAAATGTTTGGGCACAGACCTGGATAGCATGACAGAACGCTGCAGTAGACTGCAATTCCGCCCCCTTGTAGGCCTACCTGCCTGTCACAGGAAGAAAAGAAAAGTTACCATGATGAGATGATCGGTCTACGGCCTTATAGCTGAGGTCTGTGCTCCATTTTGAGATGGGCTGTCTGTCCCCACCCTGAACATTGGTGATTCATCACACAGAGACAAGGCAATAGAGAAGCTACATTTTGACGTAAAATATAATTTAACAGTTCTATTCCATTCATAAACTCAGCAAAAAAAGAAACATCCCGTTTTCAGGACCCTGTCTTTCAAAGATAATTTGTAAAAATCCAAATAACTTCACAGATCTCATTGTAAAGGGTTTAAACACTATTTCCAATGCTTGTGCAATGAACCATAAACAATTAAATGAACATGCACCTGTGGAACGGTCGTTAAGACACTAACAGCTTACAGACGGTAGGCAATTAAGGTCACAGTTATGAAAACTTAGGACACTAAAGAGGCCTTTCTACTGACTCTGAAAAACACCAAAAGAAAGATGCCCAGGGTCCCTGCTCATCTGCGTGAACGTGCCTTAGGCATGCTGCAAGGAGGCATGAGGACTGCAGATGTGGCCAGGGCAATAAATTGCAATGTCCGTACTGTGAGACGCCTAAGACAGCGCTACAGGGAGACAGGACGGACAGCTGATCGTCCTCGCAGTGGCAGACCACATGTAACAACACCTGCACAGGATCGGTACATCCAAACATCACACCTGCAGGACAGGTACAGGATGGCAACAACAACTGCCCAAGTTACACCAGGAATGCACAATCCCTCCATCAGTGCTCAGACTGTCCGCAATAGGCTGAGAGAGGCTGGACTGAGGGCTTGTAGGCCTGTTGTAAGGCAGGTCCTCACCAGACACCACCGGCAACAACGTCGCCTACGGGCACAAACCCACAGTCGCTGGACCAGACAGTGCTCTTCACTGACGAGCCGCAGTTTTTTCTTACCAGGGGTGATGGTCGGATTCGCGTTTATCGTCGAAGGAATGAGCGTTACACCGAGGCCTGTACTATGGAGCGGGATTGACTTGGAGGTGGAGGGTCAGTCATGGTCTGGGGCGGTGTGTCACAGCATCATCGGACTGAGCTTGGTGTCATTGCAGGCAATCTCAATGCTGTGCGTTACAGGGAAGACATCCTCCTCCCTCATGTGGTACCCTTCCTGCAGGCTGATCCTGATATGACCCTCAAGCATGACAATGCCACCAGCCATACTGCTCGTTCTGTGCGTGATTTCCTGCAAGACAGGAATGTCAGTGTTCTGCCATGGCCAGCGAAGAGCCCGGATCTCAATCCCATTGAGAACGTCTGGGACCTGTTGGATCGGAGGGTGAGGGCTAGAGCCATTCCCCCCAGAAATGTCCGGGAACTTGCAGGTGCCTTGGTGGAAGGGTGGTAATACATCTCACAGCAAAGACTGGCAAATCAGGTGCAGTCCACGAGGAGGAGATGCACTGCAGTACTTAATGCAGCTGGTGGCCACACCAGATACTGACAGTTACTTTTGATTTTGACACCCCCCCCCCCTTTGTTCAGGGACACATTATTCCATTTCTGTTAGTCACATGTCTGTGGAACGTGTTCAGTTTATGTCTCAGTTGTTGAATCTTGTTATGTTCATACAAATATTTACACATGTTAAGTTTGCTTAAAATAAACACAGTTGACAGGGAGAGGACGTTTATTTTTTTGCTGAGTTTATAAATAATTTACCGGTTTCTCTCAGTTATTCATCCTGGGAAAAGGGAGTAGTTTTGGGTCGTAAATCTTGGTAACCAGGTTTCCGCAATTCAACCCTAGTCTGTTTTACATAGGGTAGGGTCTGTGTTTTACGTAGGGGTAGGGTCTGTGTTTTACATAGGGTCCGTGTTTTACGTAGGGTAGGGTCCGTGTTTTACATAGGGTAGGGTTAGGGTCTGTGTTCTACAAACATTAAGTCAGCAGCCCCAGCCAGACGACAGAGCCAGCGTGCTGGCCCATTTCTCTTACACAGACACAGGGGTACAAAAAAAGCTTTTTTTAAACCACCCTCCATGTGGGTGGGGGTGCAAGCTGCAAATTCAAGTCACCCCTCAAAGCAACATCCTTTGTTATAGTACGTTCAGCGTGCAGAGGGGTCTGTCTGTCTTCTTTCACTACACACACGCTCAGAGTTGCGGTCTTCACAAGTAACACCAGCAGACAAAAAGAGAAGTTGTAAATATTCTTGTGAATGACACACACAGTCCATATTACCAGATGGGTGTGGGTGCGTGTGGTGTGGCCTGATGTAGCAAGGACACTAAGCGTGAGTCCCAATGGTCTGTGTGGACAGAGACGTTCAAGTCCTCTTAACATGAAGGAAAGAACTGAAATATACTCTGCTTGCTAGTTTTTGTCACCGTTTGTAACAATTAAAACCAACTCGTTAAGTGACAACCAATGTTTTTGACCTTGTTAATGTCATCAACCCACCCAAATATTCCATCTTTGAGTATGTAAAACACAGGGCTAAAACTTTTGAGGTCACAAAACAAAAATGTCCTCCCCCCTATCAGTTTCAAAATAAAAGGAGACATGACTTCCATAATGATACCACAGGTTTTGACGAGGGGTAAGACAGGCCTTACTAAATGTGTGTGCTATGCTAGGATAACAGTAACACCAAGGCACAACCCACCTCTGACACTACCAACGGTGACAATGTATCATCTAAAATGGAGGAGTCTCCCCTACATTGCCCATGGTCGTGATCTGAGAAAACCGCAGATTTTTTTTCCCCCAATAGAAAACACCTATAAATCCAGATAGTCCATTTTAGTTTCCATTTTGGTGCCTAATGAACACTCCATCCAGGAGTTCCAGGGCCAGACAAAGCGTGAAATAGACCTCCCGTCCTGTATTGACGTAGGAATGTTATGTCTGTGTCTAAGAAACTGGCATAGCGATACATCTTCCCCTGGAATGTTGCTAGTACCTGCTACAGCCGAGCAGATCGCTTGAAGGAACAAGGGGCCTTCCATAGTTCATAACCGTTTTTTATATTTTTGAGTTACCCCTAAATACATTATAAATATTCAGAAATATGCCCTCATGCACAGCGGATTATTTATTTACCCTTAATTTACCAGATAAACTGACTGAGAACATATTCTCTTTGATAATTAGGCTTATGGCCTTACGAGTTCCCCAAGCCCAAAAGTACTGCCATACAGCAATAACCTACCTAATCCTGTTTGTGTTCACCAGTAAGAGATTAGTTTGCAGGACATGTTCACCAGTACGAGATTAGTTTGCAGGACATGTTCACCAGTACGAGATTAGTTTGCAGGACATGTTCACCAGTACGAGATTAGTTTGCAGGACATGTTCACCAGTAAGAGATTAGTTTGCAGGACATGTTCACCAGTAAGAGATTAGTTTGCAGGACATGTTTGTTTGTGGACATATTGTCTACAGGTGTAATAATAATAATAATAAACGAGACTACAGAACAGCTCCCGTATTCTCCCTATGAAAACAGTCCATCTCGGTGTCAGAGAGCGAGAAGTAAATCATGGAGGGTTTGTAACAGAAAAGCATGCCACGCACACACTTTGAACAGCGGCTCCCTCCCTGCAACCATCACCAAACTCATTGTCGTGAGTCGTTGGAACCAACTTGGTAATCCAAGTACCGCGAGTCGTTGCTGTCAACTACAAAAGGCAGGCTGTGGTGGGTTTGTCGGCAGAGGGGTTTGTCGGCAGAGGGGTTTGTCGGCAGAGGGGTTTGACGGCAGAGGGGAACGAGCCGTTCAGTGTGCCACATTCACCACTCAGCTGAGACATGTAGCTATTAAAACTTAAAATAACACTTCCTTTTCCTTGTGTTGTTGGCTGTGAGGGATTAGAGAGCGGGACATTGGTCACGTTCAGCAGGAAATATACAGTGGAACGTTGCAGATAGACATTTCATGAACAGAACTGACAAGATTGCTTCTTCTACATGTCCGAGAGGCATGTTTGTTCCACAGAATATATTTATATCTGAACGGTCCACAACGTTGTGCCCTACTGAACGCAACCCTGGTTTACAGCCAAGAGAGGAAAGGGTATTCCCTTAAGCAAACATATCTACGAGCACACACACACACACACACACGGGAAGTCAGTTCACAGCTAGCAACGAAAGAGATGCTATCTGTAACTAGACGTTTCTTTTTCCATGAAATCGTCACCGCCACACACAGATCTCTGGGTAGGTCTCGCTCTGTGCCAACAAAGGACTGCTGGTTCTCTCTAACGATACAGCGCAGCAGCCCTCCTCTATGGCTAAAAGGCACCAGCCACCATGCAAAAACAATCAGGCCATAGACTCAGGACCATTGTAAAGGTGGCAAGTTCAGTAAAACATCCATTAAGCAGCAGCACAGCTACATCTGATTAAGTTCCAATAAACCCCGGGAGGAAAAGACGTGTACCATTATACTGCATCATCAACAGGTTGTAGCCTATAGAAACGCCCCTTTGAGCACATTGAGGGATGGTCCTGGATATTTGTTTTCCGTGCAGATTTCACACAAGTCAGCGCTGTTGTTCCGGCGCTGTTGTTTCCGGCGCTGTTGTTCCGCTTTCTCCCAGAAGTAGAAGAAAAGAGTTTCCTTAACCTATGAATGTTATCATTATGGTACTAAGTCTGACACCAAATGTGGGTGTGCTGTGTTAAGCACGTCGCCTTGGCCCCCTCTGTTCCTCAATTGGGCGTGCCATAGTGGAATCCTGAATGAATGGTGGTGCCATAGTGGAATCCTGAATGAATGGTGGTGCCATAGTGGAATCCAGAATGAATGGTGGTGCCATAGTGGAATCCTGAATGAATGGTGGTGCCATAGTGGAATCCTGAATGAATGGTGGTGCCATAGTGGAATCCTGAATGAATGGTGGTGCCATAGTGGAATCCTGAATGAATGGTGGTGCCATAGTGGAATCCTGAATGAATGGTGGTGCCATAGTGGAATCCTGAATGAATGGTGGTGCCATAGTGGAATCCTGAATGAATGGTGGTGCCATAGTGGAATCCTGAATGAATGGTGGTGCCATAGTGGAATCCAGAATGAATGGTGGTGCCATAGTGGAATCCAGAATGAATGGTGGTGCCATAGTGGAATCCTGAATGAATGGTGGTGCCATAGTGGAATCCAGAATGAATGGTGGTGCCATAGTGGAATCCTGAATGAATGGTGGTGCCATAGTGGAATCCTGAATGAATGGTGGTGCCATAGTGGAATCCTGAATGAATGGTGGTGCCATAGTGGAATCCTGAATGAATGGTGGTGCCATAGTGGAATCCTGAATGAATGGTGGTGCCATAGTGGAATCCTGAATGAATGGTGGTGCCATAGTGGAATCCAGAATGAATGGTGGTGCCATAGTGGAATCCAGAATGAATGGTGGTGCCATAGTGGAATCCTGAATGAATGGTGGTGCCATAGTGGAATCCTGAATGAATGGTGGTGCCATAGTGGAATCCTGAATGAATGGTGGTGCCATAGTGGAATCCTGAATGAATGGTGGTGCCATAGTGGAATCCTGAATGAATGGTGGTGCCATAGTGGAATCCTGAATGAATGGTGGTGCCATAGTGGAATCCTGAATGAATGGTGGTGCCATAGTGGAATCCTGAATGAATGGTGGTGCCATAGTGGAATCCTGAATGAATGGTGGTGCCATAGTGGAATCCAGAATGAATGGTGGTGCCATAGTGGAATCCTGAATGAATGGTGGTGCCATAGTGGAATCCTGAATGAATGGTGGTGCCATAGTGGAATCCTGAATGAATGGTGGTGCCACAGTGGAATCCTGAATGAATGGTGGTGCCACAGTGGAATCCTGAATGAATGGTGGTGCCACAGTGGAATCCAGAATGAATGGTGGTGCCACAGTGGACTCCAGAATGAATGGTGGTGCCACAGTGGAATCCAGAATGAATGGTGGTGCCACAGTGGAATCCAGAATGAATGGTGGTGCCACAGTGGAATCCAGAATGAATGGTGGTGCCACAGTGGAATCCAGAATGAATGGTGGTGCCACAGTGGAATCCAGAATGAATGGTGGTGCCACAGTGGAATCCAGAATGAATGGTGGTGCCACAGTGGACTCCAGAATGAATGGTGGTGCCACAGTGGACTCCAGAATTAATGGTGGTGCCACAGTGGACTCCAGAATGAATGGTGGTGCCACAGTGGACTCCAGAATGAATGGTGGTGCCACAGTGGACTCCAGAATGAATGGTGGTGCCACAGTGGACTCCAGAATTAATGGTGGTGCCACAGTGGACTCCAGAATTAATGGTGGTGCCACAGTGGACTCCAGAATTAATGGTGGTGCCACAGTGGACTCCAGAATTAATGGTGGTGCCACAGTGGACTCCAGAATTAATGGTGGTGCCACAGTGGACTCCAGAATTAATGGTGGTGCCACAGTGGACTCCAGAATTAATGGTGGTGCCACAGTGGACTCCAGAATTAATGGTGGTGCCACAGTGGACTCCAGAATTAATGGTGGTGCCACAGTGGACTCCAGAATTAATGGTGGTGCCACAGTGGACTCCAGAATTAATGGTGGTGCCACAGTGGACTCCAGAATTAATGGTGGTGCCACAGTGGACTCCAGAATTAATGGTGGTGCCACAGTGGACTCCAGAATTAATGGTGGTGCCATCGTGGACTCCAGAATTAATGGTGGTGCCATCGTGGACTCCAGAATTAATGGTGGTGCCATAGTGGACTCCAGAATTAATGGTGGTGCCATAGTGGACTCCAGAATTAATGGTGGTGCCATAGTGGACTCCAGAATTAATGGTGGTGCCATAGTGGACTCCAGAATTAATGGTGTTGCCATAGTGGACTCCAGAATTAATGGTGTTGCCATAGTGGACTCCAGAATTAATGGTGGTGCCATAGTGGAATCCAGAATTAATGGTGGTGCCATAGTGGAATCCAGAATTAATGGTGGTGCCATAGTGGCATCCAAAATGATCACTAAATGCCAGTCTCTTCCCCTTGATACAGTAGCCTACCATGGCATGAGTGTGTAACTTCAAACCTAGAGTATTAACCATGCGTAATACAACAAATGAGGTTGAAATGGAAACAGGTAAATCAAGTTCTCTCTATCAGTTCTGTATTTGACAGAATATCCCACAGAAACATTTCCTCCTTATCAACTTGATTGACTGCCTCTGGTGAAATATCCATTCACATGAAATAGTAGACTGTCTATAGCTGGAATGACAAGTAATAATATGTTATTTATTTATTTTAAATGAAAGGGGGAATAGTTGTTCTCCAATTAGCTCAAGACTAAAGTTACTCCTTAGTCCAAGGACCTCCTTACATGTTCTGTTTAAAAGGCGAATAGGCTCTGAAAGTCAAAACATCCAAACACTTCCTCCTCTATAAAACGGGTTTCGATTACCAAATGAAGTACGGTTCTAGACGCATAAATCCCTGTACTTTAATATCACATTAAAATGATTTCAAAAAATGCCAAAACACACACGTACACTGTTTTAACACAGTTGTAGCCGACAGTATTTTTCAGTGACAACACGTTTGTGGCGTCCATCTTTCGTTTACACACAGGTGTTCGGGAAGAGCCAGAAAGCTAATTTGCACAGGTAGTCCACGGTCTTCTGTCTGTTTTCCGTAGAAAAGCGCTGTAACATGGAAATGTGGCTATGTGGGACCCTAACCCTATAGAGAAAGGTATGTATCACTTTTACCTTTTGTTTTTTTTGATAATTATGTATCGCTGATATGAAAAGATAAGGTCCTTTTGCTTCTATTGCAAGCGATGCATGTTAATGTCCAGACCGAGCATCGAACAAATCCCCCGTATAGAAGGTGCCTTAGTCCAATGACTATGTGTAATGGAACAGAGTCATGATCAAAAAGCTAGATGGTACCACAATGTGTAAAGGCTATTCCTATTGTTGACTATAGCCCCAAATGAAATTGTTACAGTATTGCATTACAATAATAGCATATTCTATTATTAATCTGGTTAAAGGTTGTAATAGTTATCCGTGATAAGGAGCGTTCTGGTTCAGTGCGTTGTTTCCCCACGTACACACAACTTTGTTTAAAGCGAGAAACGCAATGTAGCTCGGTGAAGTGTGATAAAAAATTAAATAAAAATAACAAACGGGCAGTAGCGTCAAGCATAAGATCAGGCAACAGATGTAGGGTGGAAGGAACATTTGCAGGATGTATGCGACAGATATTCGTGTTTTTCAATAAGGCGCGGGAAATAATTTAACCAATTTCCCTAAACTACCCAATGAAATCCGTGACTGTGGTAGAATTACATATTCCCTAAACTGCTCAATGAAATCCGTGACTGTGGTAGAATTACATATTCCCTAAACTGCTCAATGAAATCCGTGACTGTGGTAGAATTACATCTTCCCTAAACTGCTCAATGAAATCCGTGACTGTGGAAGAATTACATCTTCCCTAAACTGCTCAATGAAATCCGTGACTGTGGTAGAATTACATCTTCCCTAAACTGCTCAATGAAATCCGTGACTGTGGTAGAATTACATATTCCCTAAACTGCTCAATGAAATCCGTGACTGTGGTAGAATTACATCTTCCCTAAACTGCTCAATGATATCCGTGACTGTGGTAGAATTACATATTCCCTAAACTGCTCAATGAAATCCGTGACTGTGGTAGAATTACATATTCCCTAAACTGCTCAATGAAATCCGTGCCTGTGGTAGAATTACATCTTCCCTAAACTGCTCAATGAAATCCGTGACTGTGGTAGAATTACATCTTCCCTAAACTGCTCAATGAAATCCGTGCCTGTGGAAGAATTACATATTCCCTAAACTGCTCAATGAAATCCGTGACTGTGGTAGAATTACATATTCCCTAAACTGCTCAATGAAATCCGTGCCTGTGGTAGAATTACATCTTCCCTAAACTGCTCAATGAAATCCGTGACTGTGGTAGAATTACATCTTCCCTAAACTGCTCAATGAAATCCGTGACTGTGGTAGAATTACATATTCCCTAAACTGCTCAATGAAATCCGTGACTGTGGTAGAATTACATCTTCCCTAAACTGCTCAATGAAATCCGTGACTGTGGTAGAATTACATATTCCCTAAACTGCTCAATGAAATCCGTGACTGTGGTAGAATTACATCTTCCCTAAACTGCTCAATGAAATCCGTGACTGTGGAAGAATTACATTTAACACTCAACCAGGTAAACTGAATAACAGTAAACAGCAACAATGTTACTCACCGTTCGGTCCATATTTTTCAAAATTAGATTTGACTTGTTCAAGTGTGAGTCCAGTGTTTTCGTTCACACTGAAGTTCTCTAAAACTTCAGATGCGGATTTCGTGTGCGCGCTATCCATCTCGAAGGGAGAGCTGACTAACTAAACAATTAAATTAAAAGGCATGTAGTTAAATATGGAATATCTATTACGACAATAAAGGTCTAATAAACAGTCGTTTTCCACCGATGTGCCTTGCGTTCAGACTGCCAAGCGGAGGTGGATCTGCCTGCTAGACGGTCACCTGCCTCTTCTTCTGCGAGCCGACAATTTGAGCTGTACCGCCGGATTCCTTTTCAAGACAACTCTATTGCCCAATAGATCCTATTGCAGTCAGCACTTCATCAAAACCACAAGGTGTGATATGTTGGGACTGCGAAGGGACCGCCTCTCTCGTGAGTGAGCGTGTTCGAACACTCCCTTGTCTTCCTATTGGTTGTCATTACCTGAGTGGAAAGCTCTGCTAAACTCCCATGGTTTTGGTAAACCAAATACGGACCGCCCGTGTCTTCTCGGTTTAGGCCTATAGTTCTGATGCACCGCATATGAAAAGTCACAGGAGGTAATATTATGTCATTCTCAAGATACAAATGTTTTATATGTCATCAGTTCATGCTTGGGGTTATGGATCTCTTCCCCTTTGGCACATCATCTTGTGCACAGAGAAAATCTCACTTTTAAAAGCTCATAATATGTTACTCATACCCCAGAAATGTGGTTGACTCGTCCTATACTTGTATTTATGACAAAAGCATAAATGAGAGGGGGAAAAAACACTTCAAAAATCCCACCTCAAACTTGCTTTCTATTTCCTCATAGAGGACGACGTCAGGTTTTTGTGTGAGACGTCTCATTGGCTGAGCTGGCCAATCAGCTGTTTACTTGTAATTAATACTTTTTATTGACCAGTATATGCCCAGACCATTCTGTTGTTGTGATATGGCCACACCATTCAAACACAGAAAAGCTGTTTTTAAACATACTTAATTACAATTTTTTTTTAAGGAGAACTATTTCACTCATATTGTAATTCATTCTATATAATATTTCTGGAAACACTGGACAGCTTATTTAAAAGACTCCTAAACACAAGTGCAGAAAATGAGACTTTCCTGATTTTGTACTTCTCGGAATAGCTGTAGTCTACATCTCTGGAAATAGTTTGCCAATTGAGTGTAATCAAATGTTGACTAATCTAATGCCCCCACGCAACTCCTACACAGCACTTCAATTCACACTATGAGCTAGTTAGGTAAGTGAGTTTACTGTCCTTGAACAGTGTGCACCTGGGTCATCCTTGAATCCAGGGCCGGCTCTAGCGTTTTGGGTTCCCTAAGCAATATTTAGATAGGCCCCTCCACCTTGCAGGCAAAACATTCCCCCCCCCCCCCTCTAAACAGCAGAGAGAAAAAACAACGTTTTAAAGTTAATTTCCATTAATTCTACACATTTTAACATGGGGTGCAGAGAAAATGTTGCCATTTTAAAGCAAGTTTTATGCAATTCTACACATTTTGCCATTGGGCAGAGACAAAATGTAGCAACTTTATAACAAATTTCATGAAATTCTACGAATTCTGCCTTGGTGCAGAGAGAAGAAATGTGCAGTTTTACAAGTATTTTCCTGCAATTCTATAAATTTTTCCATGACTTATGCCATGTTAATATGACATCTAAGTAAGAAAGACTAACAAAATCAATAGCATCCCCCTTGAGGTCAGGGCCCTGGGCACGTGCCCAGCATGCCCGATCGTTATGCAGCCATGATTATTGTTAGATGACATGGCGAATTGGTTGACTTTGAATGATGCACAACCACATTTCTAAATGATACCTGGTGTATTCTACTATTCTTACTCTCAATAGTAAGTTGAGATAAGAACAATGAAAAAGGATATATAATACGGGGACCCCTAAGCAGCCGCTTATGTCGCTTTTTGCCTTGAGCTGCTTGAATTATTCTGATACTTTCTCAGTTCTGTACAACTCACAACTGTGGTGAAACTGCAGTAGGAGTAGCCTACGAAAAGGAAGGGTATAGGGTGTTGGTACAAGTTTGATCTTATCTGAGAATGAGACTCAACCATGTGAAGTTACTGCAGTGAGATCTCCTTCTTCGTGGATATGCAGAAGATGAGAAGGCCCAGTACTGTACTGCAGATAGTAAGCAGTAGGCTGGAAGGAGAAAAAGGGGAACAAGGTGTTCTAGTTCTGTCCTATCCCTCACAGCTCAACTTATTTATAACTTCAAGCGATTACATAACTTTCAGAACTATACTATACAATGCCATCGGAAAGTATTCAGACCCCCTCGACATTTTCCACATTTTGTTACTTTACAGCCTTATTATAAAATTGATTAAATAGTTGTTTTTCCCCTCATCAGTCTACACATAATACCCCATAATGACAAAGCAAAAACAGGTTTTTAAACACTGAAATATCACATTTACGTATGTATTCAGACCCTTTACTTGTTAAAGCACCTTTGGCAGCGATTACAGCCTTGAGTCTTCTTGGGTATGACGCTACAAGCTTGGCACACCTGTATTTGGGGAGTTCTCCCATTCTTCTCTGCTGATCCTCTCAAGCTTTGTCAGGTTGGATTGGGAGCGTCGCTGCACAGCTTTTTTCAGGTCTCTCCAGAGATGTTCGATCGTATTCAAGTCCAGGCTCTAGCTGGGCCACTCAAGGACATTCAGAGACTTGTCCCGAAGCCACCCCTGCGTTGTCTTGGCTGTGTGTTTAGGGTCGTTGGGGGACCATTCTGAGGTCCAAAGCGTTCTGGAGCAGGTTTTCATCAAGGATCACTCTGTACTTTGCTCCGTTCATCTTTCCATTGATCCTGACTAGTCTCCCAGTCCCTGCCGCTGAAAAACATCCCCACAGCATGATGCTGCAACCACCATGCTTCACCGTAGAGATGGTGCCAGGTTTCCTCCAGATGTGACGC
This sequence comes from Salvelinus namaycush, assembly GCF_016432855.1. NCBI lineage: Eukaryota > Metazoa > Chordata > Actinopteri > Salmoniformes > Salmonidae > Salvelinus > Salvelinus namaycush. The sequence continues at coordinate 4,226,011 of NC_052318.1, read as the reverse complement.
TTAGCATTCAGGCCAAAGAGTTCAATCTTGGTTTCATCAAACCAGAGAATCTTGTTTCTCATGGTCTAAGAGTCCTTTAGGTGCTAACTCAAGCGGGCTGTCATGTGCCTTTTACTGAGGAGTGGCTTCTGTCTGGCCACTCTACCATAAAGGCCTGATTGGTGGAGTGCTGCAGAGATGGGAGTCCTTCTGGAAGGTTCTCCCATCTCCACAGAGGAACTCTAGAGCTCTGTCAGATTTACAATGGGGTTCTTGGTCATCTCCCTGACCAAGGCCCTTCCCCCCCTGATTGCTCAGTTTGGCAGGGCAGCCAGCTCTAGGAAGAGTCTTGGTGGTTCTAAACTTCTTCCATTTAAGAATGATGGTGGCCACTGTGTTCTTGGGGACCATCAATGCTGCAGAAATGTTTTGGTACCCTTCCCCAGATCTGTGCCTTGACACAGTCCTGTTTCGGAGCTCTATGGACAATTCCTTCAACCTCATGGCTTGGTTTTTGCTCTGACATGCACTGTCAACTGTGGACCCGTATATAGAAAGGTGTGTGCCTTTCCAAATCATGTCTAATCAATTTAATTTACAACAGGTGGACTCCAATCAAGTTGTAGAAACATCAAGGATGATCAATGAAAACAGGATGCACCTGAGCTCAATTTCGAGTCTCATGGCAAAGGGTCTGAACACTTATGCTAATACGTTATTTCTGGGTTTTTTTTATACATTTCCTAACATTTCTAGAAACCTGTTTTAGTTTTGTCATTATAGGGTATAGTGATGTCATTATAGGGTATTGTGATGTTATTATGGGGTATTGTGATGTCATTATAGGGTTTTGTGATGTCATTATGAGGTATTGTGATGTCATTATAGGGTATTATGTATAGATTGATGAGGATATTTTTAATTGAATCCATGTTAGAATAAGGCTGTAACGAAACAAAATGTGGAAAAGGGGAAGGGGTCTGAATACTTTCCGAATGCACTGTACATAATAGGCATTGGGCCACTTTGAAAATCTGACTTCTTCTCATGCAGCCATGCCATGTCTCACCCACAGTCAGACACCCATGCAGCGGATAAGACTTATAGATACAGTGACCACAGCGCAATGCTTAAAGGTCCAATGCAGTTTTTTTTTTTTATATCTCAATATCAAATCATTTCTGGGTAACAATTAAGTACCTTACTGTGATTGTTTTCAATTTAAATGGTTAAAAAAATAAACAAAAATAACTTATTCGGAAAGTGAAATTTCTCAAGCAAGAATTTTGGTGGGAGTGGTCTGAGTGGGAAGGGGAAACTGAAAACTAGCTGTTATTGGCAGAGAGGTTAGGAACTGTCTTTCTTATTGGTCTATTAACTAATTTACATCCTGGTGATGACATCAGGCAGGCCAAAACTCCACCCCACCAAAACAAGCTGAAATTTCAGGCCGCCTTTTCAAACAGCTCCGACACTAAAAGGGCATTATCATAATTTTCACAATTTAACAGTACTATTCCAACCTCATTGTGTATAAATGTAAATAAATCACAGGCAAATCACGTTTTTTGACTGCACTAGGCCTTTGAACTAGACTATGCTGTACTATACAATTCTATACTATAACATTGTAGCCGGTTTGTTCAGTACTTTTGTCTGTCTGTCTGTCTGTCTGTCTGTCTGTCTGTCTGTCTGTCTGTCTGTCTGTCTGTCTGTCTGTCTGTCTGTCTGTCTGTCTGTCTGTCTGTCTGTCTGTCTGTCTGTCTGTCTGTCTGTCTGTCTGTCTGTCTGTCTGTCTGTCTGTCTGTCTGTCGACATTTGTTTGGGGCAAATCTAAAACAACACATTACTGAGTACCACTCCCCATATTTTCAAGCATAGTGGTGGCTGCATGTTATGGGTATACTTGTAATAGTTAAGGACTGGGGAGTTTTTTAGTATGAACAATGTATGGAATGGAGCTAAGCACAGGCAAAATCCTAGACGAAAACCTGATTCAGTCTGCTTTCCACCAGACTCTGGGAGATTATTTCACCTTTCAGCAGGACAATAACCTAAAACAACAGGCCAAGTCTACACCGAGGTACAGTTTTGACTTAAATCTATGGCAAGACCTGAAAATGGTTGTCTACCAATTTTGACAGATCTTGAAGGATTTTGCAAGCATTTCTGAAAACATGTTTGAATTATGAATTCAGTAACACAACAAAATGTGAAATAAGTCAAGGGGTATGAATACTTTCTGAAGGCACTGTAAGAGAGCCCTTTTGACTCCACACATTTCTAGGGAACCCCTTGAGTGCCAAAGTTATTACGAAAGAGAAATCTTCCACCTCTCCCTCTACTCTCGATCTCTCCCTTTCTCTCTCTCTTTCTCTCTCTATCTTTCCGTCCTAGCCACCACTCCAGTCACACAACATTTAGTTTGTATGCCTGCCTGCCTGCCTGCCTGCCTGCCTGCCTGCCTGCCTGCCTGCCTGCCTGCCTGCCTGTCTGCCTGCCTGTCTGCCCTCCAGTATTTTTCTTCTTCTCTTTTGGTCACAGCCTTCATTTGCATCATGTAAATAATCAGTGGCATTCCATGTGTGAAGAGATATTTACCTCCCTCTCACATGCCTGAGTGATATGCCACACGATTACCATGTTCAGAGAGAGTCTCCTGCACTGTCTGGATGTCTGTAAAGGTCAGGTTGTCTTTGTACTTATATGGGAATCCTTTCTGATTTATTTAGATGCCTTAAATCTCCACAGTTCATTTTAGAATATACACTGTTCATACAAAAGTATGTGGACACCCCTTCAAGTTTGGGGATTCTGCTATTTCAGCCATACCCGTTGCTGACAGGTGTATACAATCGAGCACACAGCCATGCAATCTCCATAGACAAACATTGGCTGTAGAATGACCTTAATGAAGAGCTCAGTGACTTCAACGTGGCACCTTTCCAACAAGTCGGTTCGTCAAATCTCTACCCTGCTTGAGCTGCCCCGGTCAACTGTAAGTGCTATTATTGTGAAGTGGAAACATCTAGGAGCAACAACGGCTCAGCCACGAAGTGGTAGGCCACACAAGCTCACAGAACAGGACCGCCGTGTGCTGAAGCGCGTAGTGCGTGAAAATCGTCTGTTCTCGGTTGCAACATTCACTACTGAGTTCCAAACTGCCTCTGGAAGCAACATCACCACAATAACTGTTCATTGGGAGCTTCATGAAATGGGTTTCCATGGCCGAGCAGCCGCACACAAGCCAAAAGATCCCCATGCGTAATGCTAAGCATCGGCTGGAGTGATGTAAAGCTCGCCACCATTGGACTCGGGAGCAGGGGAAATGCTTTCTCTGGAGTGATGAATCACGCTTCACCATCTGGCAGTCCGACGGACGAATCTGGGTTTGGCGGATGCCAGGAGAACGCTACCTGCCCCAATGCATAGTGCCAGCTATAAAGTTTGGTGGAGGAGGAATAATGGACTGGGGATGTTTTTCATTGTTCAGGCTCCTTAGTTCCAGTGAAGGGTAATCTTAACACTACAGCATACACTAGACGATTCTGTGCTTCCAACTTCGAGGCAACAGTTTGGGGAAGGCCCTTTCCTGTTTCAGCATGACAATGCCTCCGTGCACAAAGCGAGGTCCATACAGAAATGGTTTGTCGAGATTGGTGTGGAAGAACTTGATTGGCCTGCACAGAGCCCTGACCTAAACCCTATATAACACCTTTGGGATGAATTGGAACGCCGACTGCGAGCCAGGCCTAATCGCCCAACATCAGTTCCCGACTTCACTAATGTTCTTGTGGCTGAATGGAAGCAAATCCCCCGGAGAAATGTTCCAACATCTAGTGGAAGGCCTTCCCAGAAGAGTGGAGGCTGTTATAGCAGCAAAGGGGGACCAACTCCATATTAATGCCCATGATTTTGGAATGAGATGTTCAACGAGCAGGTGTCCACATACTTTTGATCAGGTAGTGTATGTTTCTGTGCTCATAGTTGTTGTATTTGTGTTTATTATAAATCCCCATTAGCTGCTGCCGAGGCAGCTACTCTTCCTGGGGTCCAGCTAAAATTAAGGCAGTAATATACATTATAATACTATTTTTAAACATTAAAATACATTTTACAACAGATTTCACAATACATTAAGTGTATTTCCTCCTTCCACTACTCTACTACAATACTATCCAGGTGTACGTATGTGTATAGTGTGTGTGTTATGTGTGTTTGTACCTGTGTGTGTCTCTTCACAGTTCTCACTGTTACATAAGGTGTATTTTTATCCGTTTAAAAAAAAAATCTGATTCTACTGCTTGCGTGAGTTACTTGATGTGGAATAGAGTTCCATGTAGTCATGGCTCTATGTAGTAGTGTGTGTTCTGGACTTGGGGACTGTGAAGAGGCATCTGGTGTCATGTCTTGTGGGGTATGCCTGGATGTCCGAGCTGTGTGCCCAGTAGTTTAAACAGACAGCTCGGTGCATTCAGCCTGTCAATACTTCTTACAAAAACAAGTAGTGATGAAGTCGATCTCTATTCCACTTTGAGCCATGAGAGATTGACATGCATATTATTGTTAGCTCTCTGTGTACATTTAAGGGCCACCGTGCTGCCCTGTTCTGAGCCAATTGTACTTTTCCCAAGTCCCTCTTTGTGTCACTTGACCACACGACTGAACAGTAGTCAAGGTGCGACAAAACTAAGGACTGTAGGACCTGGCTTGTTGATATTGTTGTTAAAAGGTAATACTTTATTATGGACAGAGCTCTCCCCATCTTAGCTACTGTTGCATCAATATGTTTTGACCATAACAGTTTACAATCCAGGGTTACTCCAAGCAGTTTAGTCTCCTCAACTTTCTCAATTTCCACATTATTCATTCGAAGATATAGCTGAGGTCAAGGGTTTAGTGAATGATTTGTCCCAAATACAATGCTTTTAGTTTTTGAAATATTTAGGACTAACTTATTTATTGTCACCCATTCTGAAACTGACTGCAGCCCTTTGTTAAGTGTTGCAGGGATTTTACTTGCTGTAGTAGTTGACGTGTATAGTGTTGAGTCATCTGCATACATAGACACACAGGCTACTCAGAGCCAGGTCATTAGTAAAGATTGAAGATAGTAAGGGGCATAGACAGCTGCCCTGGGGAATGCCTGATTCTACCTGGATTATGTTGTAGAGGCTACCATTGAAGAAAACCCTTGGTGTTCTGTTAGACAGGTAATTCTCAATCCACAATATAGCAGGGGGTGTAAAGCCATGACATGTACATTTTCCCAGCAGCATACTATGACTGATAATGTCAAAAGCCGCATTGAAGTCTAACAAAAAAAAATCTCCCACAATATTTTTATTATCAATTTCTCTCAGCCAATCATCAGTCATTTGTGTAAGTTCCGTGCATGTTGAATGCCCTTCCCTATAAGCATGCTGAAAGTCTGTTGTTAATTTATTTACTGTAAAATAGCATTGTATCTGGTTAAACACCATTTTTTCCCTAAAGTTTACTAAGGTTTGGTAACAGGCTAATTGGTCTGCTATTTGAGCCAGTAAAGGGTTCTTTACTTTTCTTGTGTAGCGGAATGACTTTTGCTTACCTCCAGGCCTGAGGGCACACGCTTTCTATTAGGCTTAGATTGAAGAGATGGCGAATAGGAGTGGTAATATCGTCCACTATCATCCTAACTAATTTTCCATCCATGTTGTCAGAATCAGGTGACTTGTCATTGTTGATAGATGGAATTCAAAATGACAATGCTTGTCTGTCATAATTTAGTCAGTTATACTTGGATGTGTAGGTTCGGCGTTTGTTGCTGGCATGTCATGCCTAAGTTAGTTAATCTTGCCAATGAAAAAATCATTAAAGTAGTTGGCAATATCAGTGGGTTTTGTGATGAATGAGCCATCTGATTCAATGAATGATGGAGTTTGCTTTTTTGCCCAAAATGTAACTTAAGGTGCTCCAAAGCTTTTTACTATCATTCTTTGTCATTTATCTTTGTTTCATAATATATAATTTCTTCTTCTTTTTGTTCTGTTTAGTCACATAATTTCTCAATTTGCAGTAGGTTTGCCAATTGGTTATGCAGCCAGACGTACAGTTGAAGTCGGAAGTTTACATACACCTTAGCCAAATACATTTAAACTCAGTCTTTTACAATTCCTGACACTTAATCAGAGTAAAAATTACCTGTCTTAGGTCAGTTAGGATCACCACTTTATTTTAAGAATGTGAAATGTCAGAATAATAGCAGAGATAATTCATTATTTCAGCTTTTATTTCTTTCATCACATTCTCAGTGGGTCAGAAGTTTACATACACTCAATTAGTATTTGGTAGCATTGCCTTTAAATTGTTTAACTTGGGTCAAACGTTTCGGGTAGCCTTCCACAAGCTTCCCACAATAAGTTGGGTGAATTTTAGCCCATTCCTCCTGACAAAGCTGGTGTAACTGAGTCAGGTTTGTAGGCCTCCTTGCTCGCACACGCTTTATCAGTTCTGTCCACAAATCTTCTATAGGATTGAGTTCAGGGCTTTGTGATGGCCACTCCAATACCTTGACTTTGTTGTCCTTAAGCCATTTTCCCACAACTTTGGAAGTATGCTTGGGGTCATTGTCCATTTGGAAGACCCATTTGCGACCAAGCTTTAACTTCCTGACTGATGTCTTGAGATGTTGCTTCAATATATCCACGTAATTGTCTGTCCTCATGATGCCATCTATTCTGTGAAGTGCACCAGACCCTCCTGCAGCAAAGCACATTTACATTTACATTTAAGTCATTTAGCAGACGCTCTTATCCAGAGCGACTTACAAATTGGTGCATTCACCTTATGATATCCAGTGGAACAACCACTTTACAATAGTGCATCTAACTCTTTTAAGGGGGGGGGGGGGGGGGGTTAGAAGGATTACTTTATCCTATCCTAGGTATTCCTTAAAGAGGTGGGGTTTCAGGTGTCTCCGGAAGGTGGTGATTGACTCCGCTGACCTGGCGTCATGAGGGAGTTTGTTCCACCATTGGGGTGCCAGAGCAGCGAACAGTTTTGACTGGGCTGAGCGGGAACTGTACTTCCTCAGAGGTAGGGAGGCGAGCAGGCCAGAGGTGGATGAACGCAGTGCCCTTGTTTGGGTGTAGGGCCTGATCAGAGCCTGAAGGTACGGAGGTGCCGTTCCCCTCACAGCTCCGTAGGCAAGCACCATGGTCTTGTAGCGGATGCGAGCTTCAACTGGAAGCCAGTGGAGAGAGCGGAGGAGCGGGGTGACGTGAGAGAACTTGGGAAGGTTGAACACCAGACGGGCTGCGGCATTCTGGATGAGTTGTAGGGGTTTAACGGCACAGGCAGGGAGCCCAGCCAACAGCGAGTTGCAGTAATCCAGACGGGAGATGACAAGTGCCTGGATTAGGACCTGCGCCGCTTCCTGTGTGAGGCAGGGTCGTACTCTGCGAATGTTGTAGAGCATGAACCTACAGGAACAGGTCACCGTGAAGCACCCCCACAACATGATGCTGCCACCCCCGTGCTTCACGGTTGGAATGGTGTTCTTCGGCTTGCAAGCGTCCCCCTTTTTTCTCCAAACATAGCGATGGTCATTATGGCCAAACAGTTCTATTTTTGTTTCATCAGACCAGAGGACATTTCTCCAAAAAGTACAATCTTTGTCCCCATGTGCAGTTGCGAACCGTAGTCTGGCTTTTTTATGGCGGTTTTGGAGCAGTAGCTTCTTCCTTGCTGAGGTGCCTTTCAGGTTATGTCGATATAGAACTTGTTTTACTGTGGATATAGATACTTTTGTACCCGTTTCCTCCAGCATCTTCACAAGGTCCTTTGCTGTTGTTCTGGGATTGATTTGCACTTTCCACACCAAAGTACGTTCATCTCTAGGAGACAGAACGCGTCTTCTTCCTGAGCGGTATGACGGCTGCGTGGTCCCATGGTGTTTATACTTGTGTACTATTGTTTGTACAGATGAACGTGGTACTTTCAGGCATTTTGAAATTGCTCTCAAGGATGAACCAGACTTGTGGAGGTCTACAATTTGTTTTCTGAGGTCTTGGCTGATTTCTTTTGATTTCCCCATGATGCCAAGCAAAGAGGCACTGAGTTTTGAAGGTAGGCCTTGAAATACATCCACAAGTACACCTCCAATTGACTCAAATGATGTCAATTAGCCTATCAGAAGCTTCTAAAGCCATGACATCCTTTTCTGTAATTTTTCAAGCTGTTTAAAGGCACAGTCAACTTAGTGTATGTAAACTTCTGACCCACTGGAGTTGTGATACAGTGAATTATAAGTTAAATAATTTGTCTGTAAACAGTTGTTGGAAAAATGACTTGTGTCATGCACAAAGTAGATGTCGTAACCGACTTGCCAAAACTATAGTTTGTTAACAAGAATTGTGTGGTGTGGTTGAAAAATTAGTTTTAATGACTCCAACCTGAGTGTATGTAAACCTCCGACTTGAACTGTATGTGCCATTCTTTTTGCCTCATCCCTCTCAACCATAAACATTTTTAATTCCTCATAAATCCACTGGGATTTAATCGTTTTTACAGTCATTTTCTTAATGCTTATTAGTAACTGGTGTAAGCAATTTCATAAATGTGTTAAGTGCAGCATCTGGTTAGTCCTCATTACACACCACAGACCAGCAAATATTATTCAGATCATCAACATAGGAATCACTACAAAACCTCATGTTGGAAAACTTTGGTTTTCCTAGATACAATATAGCTGCCATATATAATTATGAACTAGAATAATAATTGACTGTAATTTAATAGGATCTTGATGGCTTGAATAGTCACTTCATGGTAACATCAAATATAGTAGATATATATCCCTTACAGTTTCTTAAAACCTTTAGTCCCTCAGTAATGTTTTCATCGTGAGTGTTTTCCCTGACAGATCCACAGTGCTTCCTGTGAGGACAAACGGCTGTTGCTGCCATTGACTTTGAATCAAGGAGACTTGAAGTGAGACTCAATCACAGTCTTCACTCTGCAGCAGCTGTACCTGACAAGCACGCTGAGCAGTCAACACCCACCTCTTTCCTCTTAATAGACCCCCACCCCCCCCCCCCCACCCACCCATAACTCTCCCACTTCCGTGCACGAAGCTCTGGGGAACTGTCTATGACGCAGTCGTCAATTCACAGAGGAATCCCTGACTCACAGACCTATGAAGATAAATGTTTAATCTAGAAGCAGGGAGGCTAATTTCTACTACATCTTAATACCAGCTTATCTATCATTAACAACTGACCCTATATCCCCCTCTTCACCCTGCCAATAATGGTGTGGTCCAATAGCATCTCATTGATAGCAGCGTGCTCCGATTGAACAAAGATTACATCTTTACTCACAAACAAAGATAAGAAAACTGATTGGAAACAAAGAGATGAAAAGATGGAGAGAGAGAAAGACAGAGAGAGACAGAGCGAGACAGAGAGAGAGACAGAGATTTCAAGCTAGCTGGGGACAAAACAACTGACACAACATTAACACCACCCAGATGATGGTGTGTGTGTGTGTGTGTGTGTGTGTGTGTGTGTGTGTGTGTGTGTGTGTGTGTGTGTGTGTGTGTGTGTGTGTGTGTGTGTGTGTGTGTGTGTGTGTGTGTGTGTGTGTGTGTGTGTGTGTGTGTGTGTGTGTGTGTGTGTGAGAGAGGTGATGTCCTAGACAAATTGACAACAGGCGAGATAGGGGGACCTGACGGAGATGACAAACTAGCTGAGTCATCTCTGTATGGATGAACCATAGCGATGGACAGACAGGTGTATCTCTTTAGATGAACAGCCATTCATACAGGCTAACGTTTAATAAATATCCCCACATTTCTGGATCACATCATTCACCAGGGCTCTAAGATTATTCTCTGTCTCGATAGTACGGAATGTTAGTCTGCCCAGACAAAGCTAATTTTATTTGTCACATTTGCCAAACACAACAGGTGTAGACTTTAACGTGTAATGCTTGCTTACGAGCACTTCCCAACGATGCTGAGGTAAAAAAAATATAAAAATACAAAGCATAAATAAAATACACAAGAATACAGCTATATACAGGGAGTAGCAGTACCAGATCATTGTGGAGCTATAACAGGGAGTACCAGATCAATGTGAAGCTATATACAGGAAGTACCAGATCAATGTGAAGCTATATACAGGAAGTACCCGATCAATGTACAGCTATATACAGGAAGTACCAGTACCAGATCAATGTGGAGCTATATACAGGGAGTACCAGTACCAGATCAATGTGTAGCTATATACAGGAAGTACCAGTACCAGATCAATGTGGAGCTATATACAGGGAGTACCAGTGGCAGATCAATGTGGAGCTATATACAGGGAGTACCAGTACCAGATCAATGTGGAGCTATATACAGGGAGTACCAGTACCAGATCAATGTGGAGCTATATACAGGGAGTACCAGTACCAGATCAATGTAGAGCTATCTACAGGGAGTACCAGTACCAGATCAATGTGCAGCTATCTACAGGGAGTACCAGATCAATGTGGAGCTATATACAGGGAGTACCAGATCAATGTGGAGCTATCTACAGGAAGTACCAGATCAATGTGGAGCTATATACAGGAAGTACCAGTACCAGATCAATGTGGAGCTATATACAGGGAGTACCAGTACCAGATCAATGTGGAGCTATATACAGGGAGTACCAGATCAATGTGGAGCTATATACAGGGAGTACCAGTACCAGATCAATGTGGAGCTATATACAGGGAGTACCAGATCAATGTGGAGCTATATACAGGGAGTACCAGTACCAGATCAATGTGGAGCTATCTACAGGGAGTACCAGTACCAGATCAATGTGCAGCTATCTACAGGGAGTACCAGATCAATGTGGAGCTATATACAGGAAGTACCAGTACCAGATCAATGTGGAGCTATATACAGGGAGTACCAGATCAATGTGGAGCTATATACAGGGAGTACCAGATCAATGTGGAGCTATATACAGGGAGTACCAGATCAATGTGGAGCTATCTACAGGAAGTACCAGATCAATGTGGAGCTATATACAGGAAGTACCAGTACCAGATCAATGTGGAGCTATATACAGGGAGTACCAGTACCAGATCAATGTGGAGCTATATACAGGGAGTACCAGATCAATGTGGAGCTATATACAGGGAGTACCAGTACCAGATCAATGTGGAGCTATATACAGGGAGTACCAGATCAATGTGGAGCTATATACAGGGAGTACCAGATCAATGTGGAGCTATCTACAGGAAGTACCAGATCAATGTGGAGCTATATACAGGAAGTACCAGTACCAGATCAATGTGGAGCTATATACAGGGAGTACCAGTACCAGATCAATGTGGAGCTATATACAGGGAGTACCAGATCAATGTGGAGCTATATACAGGAAGTACCAGATCAATGTGGAGCTATATACAGGGAGTACCAGATCAATGTGGAGCTATATACAGGAAGTACCAGATCAATGTGGAGCTATATGCAGGAAGTACCAGATCAATGTGGAGCTATATACAGGGAGTACCAGTACCAGATCAATGTGGAGCTATATACAGGGAGTACCAGTACCAGATCAATGTGCAGCGGTACAAGGTATTTGAGGTAGATATGTACATGAAGGCAGGGTAATGTGAATACAATCTTATAAAAAAAAGTAATATCTATAATCTCAAAGGGTTATTTGGATTTTCCCATAAGAGAACACTTTGAAAAACGAGTTTTGGTTTCAGTTTAAAACCCTTTTCGGTTCCATGAATAACCATTTCCACAGAGTGTTCTACCTGAAACCAAAAAAGGGTTCTACCTAGAACCAAAAAGAGTTCTACCTGGAACCAAAAAGAGTTCTACCTGGAACCAAAAAGAGTTCTACCTGGAACCAAAAAGAATTATCCTATGGGGACAGCTTTAAAACCCATTTGGAAACCTTTTTCGGTCTTTCTGTCTTTTATTTAGTCTTTATTTAAACTAGGCAAGTCAGTTAAGAACAAATTCGTATTTACAATGACGGCCTACCAAAAGGCAAAATGCCTCCTGCAGGGACGGGGGCTGGGATAAAAAAATAATTATATATATATATATAAATATAAATAAATAAATATAGGACAAAACACACATCACGACAAGAGAGACAACACAACACTACATAAAGAAAGACCTAAGACAACAACATAGCAAGGCAGCAACACATGACAACACAGCATGGTAGCAACACAACATGACAACAACATGGTAGCAACACAACATGGTAGCAGCACAAAACATGGTACAAACATTATTGGACACAGACAACAGCACAAAGGGCAAGAAGGTAGAGACAACAATACATCATGCAAAACAGCCACAACTGTCAGTAAGAGTGTCCTTGATTGAGTCTTTGAATGAAGAGATTGAGATAAAACTGTCCAGTTTGAGTGTTTGTTGCAGCTCGTTCCAGTTGCTTGCTGCAGCGAACTGAAAAGAGGAGCGACACAGGGATGTGTGTGCTTTGGGGATCTTTAACAGAATGTGACTGGCAAAACGGTTGTTGTATGTGGAGGATGAAGGCTGCAGTAGATATCTCAGATAGGGGGGAGTGAGGCCTAAGAGGGTTTTATAAATAAGCAACAAACCAGTGGGTCTTGCGACAGGTATACAGAGATGACCAGTTTACAGAGGAGTATAGAGGGCAGTGATGTGTCCTATAAGGAGCATTGGTGGCAAATCTGATGGCCGAATGGTAAAGACCATCTAGCCTCTCGAGAGCACCCTTACCTGCCGACCTATAAATTATGTCTCCGTAATCTAGCATGGGTAGGATGGTCATCTGAATCAGGATTAGTTTGGCAGCTGGGGTGAAAGAGGAGCGATTTACGATTGAGGAAACCAAGTCAAGATTTAACTTTAGCCTGCAGCTTTGATATGTGCTTAGAGAAGGACAGTGTACCATCTAGCCATACTCCCAAGTACTTGCATGAGGTGACTACCTCAAGCTCTAAACCCTCAGAGGTAGTAATCACACCTGTGGGGAGAAGGGAATTCTTCTTACCAAACCACATGACCTTTGTTTTGGAGGTGTTCAGAACAAGGTTAAGGACAGAGAAAGCTTGTTGGGCACTAAAAAAGCTTTGTTGTAGAGCGTTTAGCACAAAATCCAGGGAGGGGCCAGCTGAGTATAAGACTGTATCCATCTGCATATAAATGAATAAGAGAGCTTCCCACTGCCTGAGCTATGTTGTTGATGTAAATTGAGAAGAGCGTGGGGCCTAGGATTGAGCCTTGGGGTACTCCCTTGGTGACAGGCAGTGGCTGAGACAGCAGATTTTCTGACTTTATAAACTGCACTCTTTGAGAGAGGTAGTTAGCAAACCAGGCCATAGACCCCTCAGAGACACCAATACTCCTTAGTCGGGCCACAAGAATGGAATGGTGTACTGTATAAAAAGCTTCGGCCAAGTCAATAAAAATAGCAGCACAACATTGCTTAGAATCAAGGGTAATGGTGACATCATTGAAGACCTTTAAGGTTGCAGTGACACATCCATAACCTGAGCGGAAACCAGATTGCATACCTGAGAGAATACTATAGACATCAAGAAAGCCAGTCAGTTGATTATTGACAAGTTTTTCCAACACTTTTGATAAACAGGGCAAAATAGAAATAGGCCAATAACATTTAGGATCAGCTTGATCTCTCCCTTTAAATAAAGGATGAACCGTGGCTGCCTTCCAAGCAATGGGAACCTCCCCAGAGAGGAGAGACAGGATAAAAAGGTTGGAGATAGGCTTGGTGATGATAGGGGCAGCAACCTTAAAGAAGAAGGGGTCTAAACCATCTGACTCAGATGGTTCTTTGAGGTCAAGTTTCAGGAGCTCCTTTAGCAACTCGGACTCATTGACTGCCTGCAGGGAGACATTTTGTAGTGGGGCAGGGGAAAAAGAGGGAGAAGCATCAGGGGTGGGAGATGAAGAAATGTTGGACGGGCAAGGAGGCATGACTGAGTCAAATAGGAATCCTGACTTAATGAAGTGGTGATTAAAGAGTTCAGCCATGTGCTTCTTGTCAGTAACAACCACATCATCAACATTAAGGGACATGGGCAGCTGTGAGGAGGAGGGTTTATTCTCCAGGTCTTTAACCATTTTCCAGAACTTCTTGGGGTTAGACCCACAGAGAGAGAACTGCTCCTTAAAGTAACTAACTTTGGCCTTCCGGATAGCCTGAGTGCACTTATTTCTCATTTGCCTGAACAAGAGCCAGTCAGCCTGAGTATGCGTGTCACGTTCCTGACCTTATTTCCTTTGTTTTGTCTTTGTTTAGTTGGTCAGGACGTGAGCTGGGTGGGCATTCTATGTTATGTGTTTCTATGTTGGGTTCATTGTCAACTAGCCTGATATGGTTCTCAATCAGGGGCAGGTGTTTTACGTTTCCTCTGATTGAGAACCATATTAAGGTAGGCTGTTCTCACTGTTTGTTTGTGGGGGATTGTTGCTGTGTCTGTGTTTGTTCGCCACACGGTACTGTTTCGTTTCGTTCGTTTGTTTGTTCCTTCCTGTTCGTGCGTTCATTTTTATATGTTCTCAAGTTCAGGTCTGTTCACGTCGTTTATTGTTTTGTAGTTTGTTTAAGTGTTTTTCCGTCTTCGTTTACATAATAAATAAGTATGTATTCAAACCACGCTGCATATTGGTCCGATCCTTGCTCCTCTTCAGACGAGGAGGAGGACGAGCGTTACAATGCGTGTGCCGAGCCTTTCGTCAAATGCAATTCTTGAGGTGGAGTAACTCTGCAAGATCACAGTCGAACCAGGGGCTGAAACTGTTTTTAATTCTCATTTTCTTTATGGGGGCGTGTTTGTTAACAATACCACTGAAAATATCAAAAAGGAAGGTCCAAGCGTCTTCGACAGAGGGGATCACGCTGATTCTATACCATTTTACAGAGGCCAGTTCATGAAGGAAGACTTGCTCATTAAAGTTTTTTAGCAAGCGTCAATGACCTATCAGGATTATTTGTGAGGATAACATCAAGAAGAGTAGCCTTTTGTGGGTGTTTAGAGTCAACCTGTACCTTGTGGGATTGGTAATAATCTGAGAAAGATTTAGGGAGTCCCATGTCCCAGTTTAGGTCACCTAGCAGGACAAATTCAGACTTAGTGTAAGGGGCCAGGAGAGAGCTTAGGGCAGGTAGGGTACAGGCTGGTGCAAGAGCACCCAGCAACAGTCAACAAATATCTATTTGAAAGTGTAATACTTAAAACCAGCAAATCAAATTGTTTGGGGACATACTTGGTGGAGACAACCAAACACTGAAGGGGATCCTTGGTGAAGATTGCCACTCCACCACCTTTGGAAGATCTGTCTTGCTGAAAAAGGTTATAACCAGAAAGGTTAACATCAGTATCCAAAACACTCTTCCTTAACCACGTCTCAGTAATGACCAACAGTAAACAGTAATGACCAACACTACACTCTTCTAAGTGATCAGAATAGATACTAATAAGAGTAAGATTAAAGAACAGAGTAGCAGCAGCATATGATGAGTGTGAAAGTGTGTGTGTAGTGTGTGTGTGCGTATGTAGTGTATGTGTATTGGTTTTGTGTGAGTTTCAGTGTAGTGTGTGTGAGTGAGTGTGTATAGTGTGTGTATCTATAGTCTTGTGAGTGTGCAGAGTCAGTGCAAGTGTCAATGCAGATAGTATGTGTAACAATTTAATGAACTAATTAGCAGTCTTATGGCTACTTAGCTTTTACCGCCAAGCCATAACACTGCTGTCTCGGAGCCCTGTTCATCCAAGATCCGATGCGCTGGTACTGTTTTCCGGACGGTAACAGAGTGAACAGTCTATGGTTTGGGTGACTGATCTTTGGAAATGCTTCAGGCCTTCCTCTGTCACCGCTTGGTACAGAGGTCCTAGATGGCAAGGAGCTCAGATGTACTGGGATGTCCGCACCACCCTCTGTCGAGCTTTGCAGTCGAGTGCGGTGCATTTGCCATACCAAGCGGTGATGCAGCCAGTCAAGACACTCGCGATGGTGCAGCTGTAGAACTTTTTTGAGGATCCGAGTGCCCATACCAAATCTTTTCAACCTATTGAGGGGGAAGATGGGCTGTCGTGCCCTCTTCACGACTGTGCGTGTATGTGTGGACCATGTTAGGTCCTTAGTGATGTGGACGCCAAGGAACTTGAAGCTCACGATCCGCTCCACTACAGCCCCGTCGACGTGGATGGGAGAGTGATCTCCCCTCTTTCTACTGTAGCCCACGATCAAGATCCTTATTCTTTCTGAAGTTGAAGGAGAGGTTGTTGACCTGCCAAGTCTCTGACCTCCTCCCAGTAGGCTGTCTAATCGCTGTCTGTGATCAGGCCTACCATTGTCGTGTCGTCAGCAAACTTGATGATGGTGTTGGAATCATGCATGGCCATGCAGTCATGGGTGAACAGGGAGTACAGGAGGGGACTAAGCACATACCCCTGAGAGGCCCCCGTGTTGAGGGTCAGTATGGTAGAGGTGTTGTTGCCTACCCTCACCACCTGGGGCCGGTCTGTCAGGAAGTTCAGGATCCAGTTGCAGAGGGAGGTGTTCAGTCCCAGGGTTGAGCTTGGTGATGAGCTTGGAGGGGACTATGGTGTTGAATGCTGAGCTATAGTCTATGAACAGCATTCTCACATTATTATTTCCCCTCTTGTCCAGGTGGGAGAGGGTAGTGTTAAGTGCAATTGAGGATCTGTTGGGGCAGTATGCAAATTAGGGTGGGTCCAGGGTATCTGGAATGATGGTGTTGACATGTGTCTTGACCAGCCTTTCAAAGCACTTCATAATTACAGATGGAGGTGCTACAGGACGATAGTAATTTAGGCAGGTTACTGTTCTTGGGAACAGGGAAAATGGTGGTCAGCTTAAAACATGTTGGGATTACCGACTGGGACAATAAGAGATTGAAAATGTCCGTGAAGACACTCGCCAGCTGGTCTGTGCATACTCTGAGAACGTGCCCTGGTATTCTGTCTGGCCTGGCAGCCTTGGGAGTGTTGACATGTTTTAAACATTTTACTCACATTGGCCAATGAGAGCGAGATCACAGAGTCATACGGAACAACAGGGGCTTTCATGCAGGATTTGGTGTTGTTTTCCTCGAACCGAGCATAATAGGCATTTAGCTCATTTGGAGTTCTGCGTCGCTGGGCATCTCATGGCTGGGTGTCCGTTATTATTATGTAATCCGTTATTGTCTGCAAGCCCTGCCACATCCGACGAGCGTCGGAGGCGGTGTAATAGGATTCCACCTTCTTTCAATATTGTCCTTTTGCATGTTTCATGTCTTGTCGGAGGTCGTAGCAGACTCTCTTATATGTCCGTGTCCCGTTTTTTTGTAAGCGGTAGCTCTAGACTTTAGCCCAGCACAGATATTGCCTGTAATCCATGGTTTTTGGTTTGGATATGATTGTATAGTCACTGTGTGGACGACATTGTCTGTTCAGTTATTGATTAACCACCTATTGATGAATGCTATCGGATGAATCCTGAAACATATATCAGTCTGTCCTAGAAAAATTGTCTTGTAGCCTTGTGTCTAATTCATTGGACCACTTCCTGTTTGAGCTTTTGTTTGTAAACAGGAAGCAAGAAGATGGAGTCACGGTCTGATTTGCTGAAGAAAATGCGAAGGATGCATTTCTGTGGATAAAATAAAAGTGTTCTCGAATTTTAGTGCTCCTAGTGGCACAGGAGTCATGTTGGTAGAAGTGAGGTAGAACGGTTTTAAGCCTCCCACCATTAAAGACTATGCCCACCAAAGATTCTGCCTCCGGGTGTGCCTTGTCATTTTTTTTATGTGTGTGTAATTTTACCCCATTTCTCTTTCTCCCCAATTTCATGATATCCAATAGATAGTTACGACCTTGTCTCATCTCTACAACTCCCCAACGGGCTCGGGAGAGGTGAAGGTCAAGACATGCGTCCCACAAAATATGTCCCGCCAAGCCGCGCTGCTTCTTAAAGATGCACTATGCAGGAATCCCTCCGCCATTTCCTGTTTGCTAAAATTCTAATCGTTTGCAGAATTTCAGTTTATGTGACAAAATCATCGTACCATCTAAACCGCTGTGAAATATATTTTCCATAATCACAAATATTGTATTTTCAGCTGTTTTTGACCGTAAACCGAAAGTAAAAAGATGCAAAAACGAAACTAAAAAACAAGAATCATAGAAATAGCGAACATAAACATAAACTCAGCAAAAAAAATAAACGTCCTCACTGTCAATTGCGTTTATTTTCAGCAAACTTAACGTGTAAATATTTACATGAACATACGATTCAACAACTGAGACATAAACTGAACAAGTTCCAAAGACATGTGACTAACAGAAATTGAATAATGTTTCCCTGAACAAAGAGGGGGGTGGTCAAAATCAAAAGTAACTGTCAGTATCTGGTGTGGCCACCAGCTGCATTAAGTACTGCAGTGCATCTCCTCATAGACTGCACCAGATTTTGGGAGTTCTTGCTGTGAGATGTTACCCCACTCTTCCACCAAGGCACCTGCAAGTTCCCAGACATTTCTGGGGGGAATGGCCCTAGCCCTCACCCTCTGATCCAACAGGTCCTAGACATGCTCAATGGGATTGAGATCCGGGCTCTTCGCTGGCCATGGCAGAACACTGACATTCCTGTCTTGCAGGAAATCACGCACAGAACGAGCAGTATGGCTGGTGGCATTGTCATGCTGGATGGTCATGTCAGGATGAGCCTGCAGGAAGGGTACCACATGAGGGAGGAGGATGTCTTCCCTGTAACGCACAGCGTTGAGATTGCCTGCAATGACACCAAGCTCAGTCCGATGATGCTGTGACACACCGCCCCAGACCATGACGGACCCTCCAGCTCCAAATCGATCCCGCTCCAGAGTACAGGCCTCGGTATAATGCTCATTCCTTCGACGATAAACGCGAATCCGACCAACACCCCTGGTGAGACAAAACCGCGACTCGTCAGCGAAGAGCACTTTTTGCCAGTTCTGTCTGGTCCAGCGACTGTGGGTTTGTGCCCGTAGGCGACGTTGTTGTGGGTGGTGTCTGGTGAGGACCTGCCTTACAACAGGCCTACAAGCCCTCAGTCCAGCCTCTCTCAGCCTATTGCAGACAGTCTGAGCACTGATGGAGGGTTTGTGCGTTCCTGCTGTAACTCGGGCAGTTGTTGTTGCCATCCTGTACTTGTCCCGCAGGTGTGAAGACCGGATGTACCGATCCTGTGCAGGTGTTGTTGCACGTGTTCTGCCACTGCGAGGACAATCAGCTGCCCGTCCTGTCTCCCTGTAGCGCTGTCTTTGGCGTCTCACAGTACAGACATTGCAATTTATTACCCTGGCCACATCTGCAGTCCTCATGCCTCCTTGCAGCATGCCTAAGGCACGTTCACGCAGATGAGCAGGAACCCTGGGCATCTTTCTTTTGGTGTTTTTCAGAGTCAGTAGAAAGGCCTCTTTAGTGTCCTAAGTTTTCATAACTGTGACCTTAATTGCTTACCGTCTGTAAGCTCTTAGTGTCTTAATGACCCTACCAAAGGTGCATGTTCATTAATTGTTTATGGTTCATTGAACAAGCATGGGAAACAGTGTTTAAACACTTTACAATGAAGAGCTGTGAAGTTATTTGATTTTTTACAAATTATCTTTGAAAGACAGGGTCCTGAAAAAGGGATGTTTCTTTTTTCGCTGAGTTTATATACCACTTCTTAGACTTGCTTTCAATGCGAATGACAGATCTATATCTCACATTTCTATGTGAATTTGGTCGGGTTGTCCAAAAAGTTACATATTGCAGCTTTAACACACTGCTCGCTTACCCCGGAAGTCAGCCGTACAGATATGTCGGAGGAAACACCGTTCGACTGACAACCAAAGTCAGCTTGCAGGGCCCGGCCCTCCAATAGGAGTCGCTAGAGTGCGATGAGCCAAGGAAAGCCCTCCGGCCAAACCATCCAATAACCCGGACGGTGCTGGGCCTATTGTGTGCCACCCTATGTGGCTCCCGGTCATGACCGGCTGTGCCACATTCTGGGATCAAACCCCAGGCTGTAGCGACAGCACTACGATGCAGTGTCTTAGACCACTGCGCCACTCAAGTGGCCCGGTGTGCGGTTTCTTATTTGTTTCTGGCCCCATACATTTCGTTGACTGCCAAAGTGGTGTTGGCTTGTGGAAGGATGTAGACAGCCATGATAATTATGGATGAGAACTCTGTTGGTAGATAAAAATGTCTGGAGTTTAACATGAGGGATTCTATATCAGCAAAAGCTTGAGATTTCCATCACACTGGAAGCAGCTTATCAGTTGTTGTTATGAAGAGGCTTTTGATTTGCCAGAGGCTGCTGTCGTCCGATCGTGTTGCTCCATGGAGAAATCAGTTCTATGTTCAT